>NW_027275313.1:0-62221 GCF_030028105.1 Mobula birostris
AAAACACAGCGATATTGGGGAAGCCATGAGAGGTGCGCAAAAATACAGCGATAAGGAGAAATTATGAGACGTGCATAAAAACACAGCGAGATAGAGGGAGGTATGAGAGGTGCATGAAAACAGCGATATAGAGGAAGGTATGGAAGGTGCGCGAAAACAGGGCGATATAGGGGAAGGTATGAGAGGTGCGCGAAAGCACAGCGATATACGGGATGCTATGAGAGGTGCGCGAAAACACCGTGATATAGGGGAAGACATGAGAGGTGCGCAGAAACAGGGTAATATAGTGGAACATATGGGATGTGCGCGAAACCACAGCGATACAGGCGAATGTATCAGAGGTGCGAGAAAACACAACGATATAGGGGAAGGTATGAGAGGTGCACGAAGGTACAGCGATATAGGGGATGCTATGGGAGGTGCGTGAAAACACAGCGATATAGGAGACGGTATGAGATGTGCATAAAAACATGGCGATATAGGGGGAGGTATGAGAGTTGCGCGAAAACTTGGCGTTACAGGGGAATGCATCAGAGGTGCCAGAAAAGACAGCTATGTAGTGGAATACATGAGAGGTGCGCAAAAACAGGGCAATATAGTGGAAGCTATGGGATGTGCACGAAAACAGGGCGATATAGGGGAAGTTATGAGAGGTGCGCGAAAACACAGCAATATAGGGGACGCAATGGAATCTGTGCGAAAACATAGTGATATAGGGGAAGGTATGAGAGGTGTGCGAGAACATGGCGATATAGGGAAAATTATGAGAGGTGTGCGAAAACACGGCGATACGGCAAAATGTATCAGATGTGGAAGAAAACACAGCGATATAGGGAAAGTATTGAATGGAGCGAAAACATAGCGATCTACTTGAAGACATGAGAGCTGCGCGAAAACACGGCGATATAGAGGAAGCTATGAGAGGTGAGCAAAAACACGGCGATACAGGGGAACCTATGAGAGGTGAGCAATAACACAGGGATAAAGGTGAATCTATGGGATGTGCGCGAAAAGACAGCGATATAGGGGAATCCATGAGAGGTGCGCAAGGCACAGCGATATAGGGGATGCTATGAGAGGTGCGTGAATACAAAGCGTTATAGGGGACGTGATGAGATGTGCATGAAAATACAACCATATGGGGGAAGTATTGAGAGGAGCGAAAACATAGAGATCTAGGTGAAGACATGAGAGGTGAGCAAAAACACAGCGATATAGGGCAAGCTATGAGAGGTGAGCAAAAACACGGCGATACGGGAGAATGTATCAGATGTGCGAGAAAACACAGCGATATAGGGGAAGTATTGAGAGGAGCGAAAACATAGCGATCTAGGTGAAGACATGAGAGGTGCGCGAAAACACGGCGATATAGGGGAAGCTATGAGAGGTGAGCAAAAACACGGCGATACAGGTGAAGCTATGAGAGGTGAGCAATAACACAGCGATAAAGGTGAATCTATAGGATGTGCACGAAAAGACAGCGATATAGGGGAAGCTATGAGAGGGGCGCATGGCACAGCGATATAGGGGATGCTATGGGAGGTGAATGAATACACAGCGATATAGGGGACGTGATGAGATGTGTATGAAAACTCAGCGATATTAGGGAAGGTATGAGAGGTACACAAAAACAGAGCGATATAGGAGAAGTTATGAGAGGTGTGTGAAAACACAGTGATATAGGGGAAGGTATGAAAGGTGCACGAAAACACAGCGATATAGGAGATGGTATGAGATGTGCATAAAAACATGGCGATATAGGGGAAGGTATGAGAGGTGCGCGTAAACACGGCGATATAGGGGAAAGTATGAGAGGTGCGCGAAAACTTGGCATTAGAGGGGAATGCATCAAAGGTGCCAGAAAACACAGCGATGTAGTGGAAGACATGAGAGGTGCGCGAAAACAGGGCAATATAGTGGAAGGTATGGGATGTGCGCAAAAACAGGGCGATATAGGGGAAGGTATGAGAGGTGCGCGAAAACACAGCAATATAGGGGAAATTATGAGAGGTGTGCAAAAACACGGCGATACGGGAGAATGTATCAATTGTGCGAGAAAACATAGCGATATAGGGGAAGTATTGAGAGGAGCGAAAACATAGCGATCTAGGTGAAGACATGAGAGGTGAGCAAAAACATGGCAATACAGGGGAAGCTATGAGAGGTGAGCAATAACACAGCGATAGAGGTGAATCTATGGGATGTGCGCGAAAAGACAGCGATGTACGGGAAGCTATGAGAGGTGCGCATGGCACAGCGATATAGGGGATGCTATGGGAGGTGAATGAATACACAGCGATATAGGGGACGTGATGAGATGTGTATGAAAACTCAGCGATATTAGGGAAGGTATGAGAGGTACATAAAAACAGAGCGATATAGGAGAAGCTATGAGAGGTGTGTGAAAACACAGTGATATAGGGGAAGGTATGAAAGGTGCACGAAAACACAGCGATATAGGAGATGGTATGAGATGTGCATAAAAACATGGCGATATAGGCGGAGGTATGAGAGGTGCACGTAAACACGGCGATATAGGGGAAAGTATGAGAGGTGCGCGACAATTTGGCGTTACAGGGGAAACCATCAGAGGTGCCAGAAAACACAGCGATGTAGTGGAAGACTTGAGAGGTGCACGAAAACCGGGCAATATAGTGGAAGGTATGGGATGTGCGTGAAAACAGGGCGATATAGGGGAAGGTATGAGAGGTGCGCGAGAACATGGCGATATAGGGGAAATAATGAGAGATGTGCGAAAACACAGCGATACGGGAGAATGTATCAATTGTGCGAGAAAACACAGCGATATAGGGGAAGTATTGAGAGGAGCGAAAACAGCGATCTAGGTGAAGACATGAGAGGTGAGCAAAAACACGGCGATATAGGGGAAGCTATGAGAGGTGAGCAATAAAACAGCGATAAAGCTGAATCTATGGGATGTGCGCAAAAAGACAGCGATATAAGGGAAACTATGAGAGGTGCGCAAGGCGCAGCGATATAGGGGATGCTATGAGAGGTGCGCGAAAACTTGGCATTAGAGGGGAATGCATCAAAAGTGCCAGAAAACACAGCGATGTAGTGGAAGACATGAGAGGTGCGCGAAAACAGGGCAATATAGTGGAAGGTATGGGATGTGCGCAAAAACAGGGCGATATAGGGGAAGGTGTGAGAGGTGCGCGAAAACACAGCAATATAGGGAACGCTATGGGACGTGCGCGAAAACACAGTGATATAGGGGAAGGTATGAGAGGCGTGCGAGAACACGGCAATATAGGGGAAATTATGAGAGGTGTGCAAAAACACGGCGATACGGGAGAATGTATCAATTGTGCGAGAAAACACAGCGATATAGGGAAAGTATTGAGAGGAGCGAAAACATAGCGATCTAGGTGAAGACATGAGAGGTGAGCAAAAACACGGCAATACAGGGGAAGCTATGAGAGGTGAGCAATAACACAGCGATAGAGGTGAATCTATGGGATGTGCACGAAAAGACAGCGATATACGGGAAGGTATGAGAGGTGCGCAAGGCACAGCAATATTGGGGACGCAATGGGACGTGCGCGAAAACACAGTGATATAGGGTAAGGTATGAGAGGTGTGCGAAAACACGGCGATACGGGAGAATGTATCAGATGTGCGAGAAAACACAGCGATATAGGGGAAGTATTGAGAGGAGCGAAAACATAGCGATCTAGGTGAAGACATGAGAGGTGCGCGAAAATACGGCGATATAGGGGAAGCTATGAGAGGTGAGCAAAAACACGGCGATACAGGGGAAGCTATGAGAGGTGAGCAATAACACAGCGATAAAGGTGAATCTATAGGATGTGCGCGAAAAGACAGCGATATAAGGGAAACTATGAGAGGTGCGCAAAGCACAGCGATATAGGGGATGCTATAGGGGATGCTATGGGAGGTGCGCGAATACACAGCGATATAGGGGACGTGATGAGATTTGCATGAAAACTCAGCGATATTAGGGAAGGTATGAGAGGTGCACAAAAACTCAGTGATATAGGAGAAGTTATGAGAGGTGTGTGAAAACACAGCCATATAGGGGAAGGTATGAAAGGTGCGTGAAAACACAGCGATATAGGGGAAGGTATGGGAGGTGCTCGAAAACAGGGCGATATAGGGGAATGTATGGGAGGTGCGCGAAAACAGGGCTATATAGGTGAAGGTAAGAGAAGTGCGCGAAGGCACAGCAATATAGCGGATGCTATGGGAGGTGCATGAAAACACAGCGATATAGGGGAATGTATGGGAAGTGCGCGAAAACAGGGTGATATAGGGGAAGGCAAGAGAGGTGCGCGAAGGCACTGATATTTAGGGGATGCTATGGGAGGTGCGCGAAAACCCAGTGATATAGGAGAAGACATGAGAGGTGCACAAAAACAGGGCAATATAGTGGAAGCTATGGGATGTGCTCGAAAACACGGCGATACAGGGGAATGCACCAGAGGTGCGAGAAAACACAGCGATATAGGGGACGCTATGGGATGTGCGCGAAAACACAGTGATATAGGGGAAGGTATGAGAGGTCTGCGAGAACACGGCGATATAGGGGAAATTATAAGAGGTGTGCGAAAACATGTTGATACAGGGGAATGTTTCAGAGGTGCGAGAAAACACAGCGATATAGGGGAAGTAACGATTGGAGCGAACACATAGCGATATAGGTGAAGACATGCAAGGTGTGCGAAAAAACGGCGATATAGGGGTAGCTATGAGAGATGAGCAATAACACAGCGATAAAGGTGAAGCTATGGGATGTGCGCGAAAAGACAGCGATATAGGGGAAGGTATGAGAGGTGTGCGAAAACAGCGAAGTAGGCGAAGCTATGGGAGGTGCGCGAAAACACAGCGATATAGGGGACGGTATGAGACGTGCATGAATACACGGCGATATTGAGGAAGCCATGAGAGATGCGTGAAAACACAGCGATATAGGGGAAAGCATAGGAGGTGCGCGAAAACAGGGTGATATAGAGGAAGGTGTGAGAGGTGCACGAAGGCACAGCGATATAGGTGCTGCTATGGGAGGTGCGCGAAAACACAGTGATATAGGGGACGGTATCAGATGTGTATGAAAACATGGTGATATAGGAGAAGTTATGAGAGGTGCGTGAAAACACAGCGATATAGGGGAAGGTATGAGAGGTGCACGAAAACACAGCAATATAGGGGAATATATGGGAGGTGCGCGAAAACAGGGCTATATAGGTGAAGGTAAGAGAAGTGCGCGAAGGCACAGCAATATAGGGGATGCTATGGGAGGTGCATGAAAACACAGCGATATAGGGGAATGTATGGGAAGTGCGCGAAAACACGGTGATATAGGGGAAGGCAAGAGAGGTGCGCGAAGGCACTGATATTTAGGGGATGCTATGGGAGGTGCGCGAAAACCCAGTGATATAGGAGAAGACATGAGAGGTGCACAAAAACAGGGCAATATAGTGGAAGCTATGGGATGTGCTCGAAAACACGGCGATACAGGGGAATGCATCAGAGGTGCGAGAAAACACAGCGATATAGGGGACGCTATGGGACGTGCGCAAAAACACAGTGATATAGGGGAAGGTATGAGAGGTCTGCGAGAACACGGCGATATAGGGGAAATTATAAGAGGTGTGCGAAAACATGGTGATACAGGGGAATGTTTCAGAGGTGCGAGAAAACAGCGATATAGGGGAAGTAACGATTGGAGCGAAAACATAGCGATATAGGTGAAGACATGCAAGGTGTGCGAAAAAACGGCGATATAGGGGAAACTATGAGAGATGAGCAATAACACAGCGATAAAGGTGAAGCTATGGGATGTGCGCGAAAAGACAGCGATATAGGGGAAGGTATGAGTGGTGTGCGAAAACAGCGAAGTAGGCGAAGCTATGGGAGGTGCGCGAAAACACAGCGATATAGGGGACGGTATGAGACGTGCATGAATACACGGCGATATTGAGGAAGCCATGAGAGTTGCGTGAAAACACAGCGATATAGGGGAAGGTGTGAGAGGTGCATGAAGGCACAGCGATAGAGGTGCTGCTATGGGAGGTGCACGAAAACACAGCGATATGGGGGAAGGAATGGAGGGTGCACAAATACACAGCGACATAGGGGACGTTATGAGATGTGCATAAAAACACGGCGATATAGGGGAAGTTATGAGAGGTGCGCAAAAATTCAGCAAAATAGGAGAAGTTATGAGAGGTGCGTGAAAACACAACAATATAGGGGGAGGTATGAGAGGTGCACGAAAACACAGCGATATAAGGGAAGGTATAGGAGGTGGGCGAAAACAGGGCGATATAGGGGAAGGTATGGGAGGTGCACGAAGGCACAGCAATATAGGGGATGTTATGGGAGGTGCACGAATACACAGCGAAATAGGTGACGTTATGAGATGTGCATAAAAAAACGGCAATATAGGGGAATTTATGAGAGGTGCGCAAAAATACAGCAATACAGGGGAAGCTATGAGAGGTGAGCAATAACACAGCGATAAAGGTGAATCTGTGGGATGTGCGCGAAAAGACAGCGATATAGGGGAAGGTATGAGAGGTGCGCAGGGCACAGCGATATAGGGGATGCAATGGGAGGTGCGAGAATACACAGCGATATAGGGGACGTGATGAGATGTGCATGAAAACGCAGCGATATTAGGGAAGATATGAGAGGTTCACAAAAACACAGCGATATAGGAGAACGAATGGGAGGTGCGTTAAAACAGGGCGATATAGGTGAAGTTATGAGAGGTATGCGAAGGCACAGCAATATAGGGGATGCTATGGGAGGTGCGCGACTACACAGTGATATAGGGGACGTTATGAGATGTGCATAAAAACACGGCGATACAGGTGAAGTTATGAGAGGTGCGCAAAAATACAGCAATATATGAGAAGGTATGAGAGGTGCGTGAAAACACAGCGATATAGGGGGAGGTATGAGAGGTAAACGAAAACACAGCGATATAGTGGAAGGTATGGGAGGTGCTCGAAAGCAGGGCGATATAGGGGAAGTTATGAGAGGTGCGTAAAAACCCAGCGATATAGGGGACGTTATGAGATGTGCATAAAAACACGGCGATACAGGTGAAGTTATGAGAGGTGCGCAAAAATACAGCAATATATGAGAAGGTATGAGAGGTGCGTGAAAACACAGCGATATAGGGGGAGGTATGAGAGGTAAACGAAAACACAGCGATATAGTGGAAGGTATGGGAGGTGCTCGAAAGCAGGGCGATATAGGGGAAGTTATGAGAGGTGCGTAAAAACCCAGCGATATAGGGGACGTTATGAGATGTGCATGAAAACACGGCGATATAGGGGAAGGTATGAGAGGTGCGCGAAGGCACAGAGAAATAGGGGATATTATGTGAGGTGCACGAATACACAGCGAAATAGGGGTCGTTATGAGATGTGCATGAAAACACGGCGATATAGGGGAAGGTATGAGAGGTGCGCGAAGGCACAGAGAAATAGGGGATGTTATGTGAGGTGCACGAATACACAGCGAAATAGGGGACGTTATGAGATGTGCATGAAAACACAGCGATATAGTGGAAGGTATGAGAGGTGCACGAAAACGCAGTGATATAAGGGAAGTTATAGGAGGTGCGCGAAAACGGCAATATAGGGGAAGGTATGAGAGATGCACGAAAACGCAGCGATATAAGGGAAGGTATAGGAGGTGCGCGAAAACAGTGCGATATAGGGGAAGGTATGAGAGGTGCAAGAAGGCACAGCGATATAGGGGATGCTATGGGAGGTGCGCGAAAACACAGCGATATAGGAGACGGTATGAGATGTGCATAAAAACATGGCGATATACGGGGAGGTATGAGAGGTGCGCGTAAACACGGCGATAAAGGGGAAAGTATGAGAGGTGCGCGAAAACTTGGCGTTACATGGGAATGCATCAGAGGTGCCAGAAAACACAGCGATGTAGTGGAAGGTATGAGAGATGCGCGAAAACACAGCGATATAGGGGACGCTAAAGGACGTGCACGAAAACACAGTGATATAGGGGAAGGTATGAGAGGTACACGAAAGCACAGCGATAAGGGGAAGGTATGGGAGGTGCTCGAAAACAAGGCGATATAGAGGAAGGTATGAGAGGTGTGTGAAGGCACAGCAATATAGGGTATGCTATGGGAGGTGTGCAAAAACACAGTGATATAGGGGAAGACATGAGAGGTGCGTGAAAACAGGGCAATATAGTGGAAGCTAGGCGATGTGCGTGATAACAGGGTGATATTGGGGAAGTTATGAGAGGTGCGCGAAAACACAGCGATATAGGGGAAGCTATGGGACATGAGCAAAAAAACAGTGATATAGGGAAAGGTATGAGAGGTGTGCGTGAACACGGCGATATAGGGGAAATTGTAAGAGGTGCGCGAAAACATGGCAATACAGGAGAATATATCAGAGGTGCGAGAAAACACGACGATATAGGGTGAGCTATGAGAGGTGAGCAATAACACAGCGATCAAGGTGAAGCTATGGGATGTGCCCGAAAACAGCGATGTAGGCGAGGCTATGAGAGGTGCGCGAAAACACAGTGATATAGGGGACGGTATGAGATATGCATGAATACTCGGCGATATTGGGGAAGCCATGAGAGGTGCCTGAAAACACAGCGATATAGGGGAAGGTATGAGAGGTGTACAAAAACACAGCAATATAGGAAAAGTTAAGAGAGGTGCGTGAAAACACAGCGATATAGGAGACGTGATGAGATGTGCATGAAAATGCAGCGATATTAGGGAAGGTATGAGAGGTGAAAAAAAACACAAGTGATATAGGGGAAGGTATGAGAGGTGCACGAAAACAGCAATATTGGTGAAGGAATGGGAGGTGCGCGAAAACGGTGATATAGGGGAAGGTATGAGAGGTGCGCAAGACACAGCGATATAGGGTGAGGTATGAGAGGTGCACAAAAACACAGCGATATAGGGGAAGGTATGTAAGGTGCTCGAAAACAGGGTGATATAGATGAAGTTAATGGAGTTATGCGAAGGCACAGCAATATAGGGGATTCTATGGAAGGTGCGCGAAAACACAGTGATATAGGGGGAGACAGGAGAGGTGCGCGAAAACACGACGATACAGGGGAAGCTATGAGAGGTGAGCAAAACACGGCAATACAGGGGAAGCTATGAGGGGTGAGCAATAACACAGCGATAAAGGTGAATCTATTGGATGTGCGTGAAAAGACAGCGATATAGGGGAATGTATGAGAGGTGCGCAAGGCACAGCGATATAGGGGATGCTATGGGAGGTGCGAGAATACACAGCGATATAGGGGACGTGATGAGATGTGCTTGAAAACGCAGCGATATTAGGGAAGTTATGACAGGAGCACGAAAACACAGCGATATAGAGGAAGGAATGGGAGGTGCACAAATACAGAGCGATATAGGGGACGTTATGAGAGGTGCGCAAAAATACAGCAATATAGGAGAATTTATGAGAGGTGCGTGAAAACACAACGATATTCGGGGAGGTATGAGAGGTACACGAAAACGCAGCGATATAAGGGAAGGTATAGGAGGTGCGCGAAAACAGGGCAATATAGGGGAAGGTATGAGAGGAGCACGAAAACGCAGCGATATAAGGGATGCTATGGGAGGTGCACGAATACACAGCGATATAGGGGACGTTATGAGATGTGCATAACAACATGGCGATATAGGGGAAGTTATGAGAGGTGCTAAAAAACACGGCGATACAGGGGAAGCTATGAGAGGTGAGCAATAACACAGCGATAAAGATGAATCCATGGGATGTGCGCGAAAAGACAGCAATATAGGGGAAGGTATGAGAAGTGCGCAAGGCAAAGCGGTATAGGGGGAGGTATGAGAGGTGCACGAAAACACAGCGATATAGGGGAAGTTATGGAAGGTGCTCGAAAACAGGGTGATATAGATGAAGTTAATGGAGGTATGCGAAGGCACAGCAATATAGGGGATGCTATGGAAGGTGCGCAAAAACACAGTGATATAGGGGAAGACATGAGAGGTGCGCGAAAACAGGGCAATATAGTGGAAGCTATGAGAGGTGAGCTAAAACCCGGCGATACAGGGGAAGCTATAAGAGGTGAGCAATAACACAGCGATAAAGGTGAATCTATGGGATGTGTGCGAAAATAAATCGAAATAGGGGAAGGTATGAGAGGTGTGCGAAAACACAGCGATATAGGGGACGGTATGAGATGTGCATGAATACACGGCAATAGTCGAGAATCCATGAGAGGTGTGCGAAAACACAGCGATATAGGGGAAGTTATGAGAGGTGCGCAAAAACAGGGAGATATAGGGGAAGTTATGAGAGATGCGTGAAAACCCAGCAATATAGGGGACGTTATGAGATGTGCATGAAAACACGGTGATATAGGGGAAAGTATGAGAAGTGCACGAAGGCACAGCGATATAGGGGATGCTATGGGAGGTGCGCGAAAACACAGTGATATAGGGGACGGTATGAGATGTGTATGAAAACACGGCGATATATGGGAAGCTATGAGAGGTGCGCAAAAACACGGCGATATAGGGGAAAGTATGAGAGGTGCGCGAAAACTTGGCATTACAGGCAAATGCATCAGAGGTGCGAGAAAACACAGCGATGTAGGGGAAGACATGAGAGGTGCGCAAAAACAGGGCAATATAATGGAAGCTATGGGATGTGCGCAAAAACAGGGTGATATAGGGGAAGGTATGAGAGATGTGCGAGAACACGGCGAGATAGGGGAAATTATGAGAGGTGCGCGAAAGCACGGCGATACGGGAGAATGTATCAGATGTGCGAGTAAACACAGCGATATAGGGAAGTAATGAGAGGAGCGAAAACATAGCGATCTCGGTGAAGACATGAGAGGTGCACGAAAACACGGCGATATAGGGGAAGCTATGAGAGGTGAGCAAAAACACGGCGATACAGGGGAAGCTATGAGAGGTGAGCAATAACACAGCGATATAGGGGATGCTATGGGAGGTGCGTGAATACACAGCGATATAAGGGACGTGATGAGATTTGCATGAAAACGCAGCGATATTAGGGAAGGTATGAGAGGTGCACAAAAACACAGCGATATAGGAGAAGTTATGAGAGGTGTGTGAAAACACAGTGATATACGGGACGGTATGAGATGTGTATGAATACACGGCGATAGACGGGAAACCATGAGAGGTGTGCGAAAACACAGCAATGTAGGGGAAGTTATGAGAGGTGCGTGAAAACACAGTGATATAGGTGAAGGTATGAGAGAAGTGTGAAAACAGGACGATATAGGGGAAGTTATGAGAGGTGCGTGAAAACCCAGCAATATAGGGGACGTTATGAGATGTGCATGAAAAGACGGCAATATAGGGGAAGGTATGAGAGGTGCGTGAAGGCAGAGCGATATAGGGAATGTTATGGGAGGTGCACGAATACACAGCGAGATAGGGGACGTTATGAGATGTGCATGAAAACAGAGCGATATAGGGGAAGGTATGAGAGGTGCACGAATATGCAGCGATACAAGGGAAGGTATAGGAGGTGCGCGAAAACTGGGCAATATACGGGAAGGTATGAGAGGTGCACGAAAATGCAGCGATATAAGGGAAGGTATAGGAGATGCGCGAAAACAGGGCGATATTGGGGAAGGTATGAGGGGTGCGCGAAGGCACAGCAATATAGGGGATGCTATGGGAGGTGCGCGAAAACATAGTAATATAGGGGACAGTATGAGATGTGCATAAAAACACGGCGTTTTTCGGGGAGGTATGAGAGGTGCGTGAAAACACAGCGATGTAGTGGAATACATGAGAGGTGCGAGAAAACAGGGCAATATAGTGGAAGCTATGGGATGTGCACGAAAACAGGGCGATATAGGGGAAGGTATGAAAGGTGCGCGAAAACACAGCGATATAGGGGACGCAATGGTACGTGCGTGAAAACACAGTGATATAGGGGAAGGTATGAGAGGTGTGCGAGAATATGGCGATATAGGGGAAATTATGAGAACTGTGCGAAAACACGGCGATACGTGAGAATGTATGAGATGTGCTAGAAAATACAGCGATATAGGGGAAGTATTGAGAGGAGCGAAAGCATAGCGATCTTGGTGAAGACTTGAGAGGTGCGCGAAAAAACGGCGATAAAGGAGAAGCTATGAGAGGTGAGCAAAAACACAGCGATAAAGCTGAATCTATGGGATGTGCGCGAAAAGACAACGATATAGGGGAACTATGAGAGGTGCGTGAAAACACAGCGATATAGGGGACGTGGTGAGATGTGCATGAAAACGCAGCGATATTAGGGAAGGTATGAGAGGTGTACAAAAACACAGTGATATAGGAGAAGTTATGAGAGGTGTGTGAAAACACAGCGATATAGGGGAAGGTATGAAAGGTGCACGAAAACACAGAGATATACACAGGAAGGAATGGGAGGTGCTCGAATACACAACGATATAGAGGACGCTATGAGATGTGCATAAAAACACGGCGATATAGGGGAAGTTATGAGAGGTGCGCAAAAACACGGCGATATAGGGGAAGTTATGAGAGGTGCGCAAAAATACAGCAATATCGGAGAAGTTATGAGAGGTGTGTGAAAACACAGCGATATAGGGGGAGGTATGAGAGGTACACGAAAACACAGCGATATAGGGCAAGGTATGGGAGGTGCTCGAAAGCAGGGCGATATAGGGGAAGTTATGAGAGGTGCGTGAAAACCCAGCGATATAGGGGACGTTATGAGATGTGCATGAAAACACGTCGATATATGGGGAAGGCATGAGAGGTGTGCGAAAATTCAGCGATATAGGCAACGCTATGGGAGGTGTTTGAAGACAGGGCAACATGGGGAAGGTATGAGAGTTGCGCGAAGTCACAGCGATATATGGGATGCTACGGCAGGTGCGCGAATACACAGCGATATATGGGACATTAAGAGATGTGCATGAAAACACGGCGATATTGGGGAAGTCATGAGAGGTGCGCAAAAATATGGCGATATAGGAGAAATTATGAGAGGTGTGTGAAAACACAGCGATATAGGGGAGGTATGAGAGGTGCATGAAAACACAGCGATATAGGGAAAGGTATGGAAGGTGCACGAACACAGGGCGATATAAAGGAAGGTACGAGAGGTGCGCGAAGACACAGCAATACAAGGGATGCTATGGGAGGTGCGCGAAAACACAGTGATATAGTGGAAGACATGAGAGGTGCGCGAAAACAGGGCAATATAGTGGATGCTAGGCGATGTGCGTGATAACAGGGTGATATTGGGGAAGCTATGAGAGGTGCGCGAAAACACAGCGATATAGGGGAAGCTATGGGACATGCGCAAAAAAACAGTGATATAGGGGAAGGTATGAGAGGTGTGCGAGAACCCGGCGATATAGGGGAAATTGTAAGAGGTGCGCGAAAACATGGCAATACTGGAGAATGTATCAGAGGTGCGAGAAAACACAGCGATATAGGGGAAGTAATGATAGGAGCGAAAACATAGTGATATAGGTGAAGACATGCGAGGTGCGTGAAAACACGACGATATAGGGTAAGCTATGAGAGGTAGCAATAACACAGCGATCAAGGTGAAGCTATGGGATGTGCACGAAAACAGCGATGTAGGCGAAGCTATGAGAGGTGCGCGAAAACACAAGCGATATAGGGGACGGTATGAGATATGCATGAATACACGGCGATATTGGGGAAGTCATGAGAGGTGCCTGAAAACACAGCGATATAGGGGAAGGTATGAGAGGTGTACAAAAACACAGCAATATAGGAAAAGTTAAGAGAGGTGCATGAAAACACAGCAATATAGGGGAAGGTATGAGAGGAGCACGAAAACACAACGATATCGGGGAAGGTATGGGAGCTGCACGAAAACAGGGCGATATAGGGGAATCTATGAGAGGCGAGCAAAAGCACGGTGATACAGGGGAAGCTATGAGAGGTGAGCAATAACACAGCGATAAAGGTGAATCTATGGGATGTGCGCAGAAAGACAGCGATATAGGGGAAGGTATGAGAGGTGCACAAGGCACAGCGATATAGGGGATGCTATGGGATGTGCGCAAGGCACAGCGATATAGGGGATGCTATGGGAGGTGCGTGAATACACAGTGATATAGGGGACGTGATGAGATGTGCATGAAAATGCAGCGATATTAGGGAAGGTACGAGAGGTTCACAAAAACACAGCGACATAGGAGAATGAATGGGAAGTGTACAAAAACACAGCGATATAGGGGAAGGTATGTAAGGTGCTCGAAAACAGGGTGATATAGATGAAGTTAATGGAGGTATGCGAAGGCACAGTAATATAGGGGATGCTATGGAAGGTGCGCAAAAACACAGTGATATGGGGGAGACAGGAGAGGTGCGCGAAAACACAACGATATAGGGGAAGCTATGAGAGGTGTGCAAAAACATGGCAATACAGGGGAAGCTATGAGAGGTGAGCAATAACACAGCGATAAAGGTGAATCTATGGGATGTGCGCGAAAAGACAGCGATATAGGGGAAGGTATGAGAGGTGCGCAGGGCACAGCGATATAGGGGATGCAATGGGAGGTGCAAGAATACACAGCGATATAGGGGACGTGATGAGATGTGCATGATAACGCAGCGATATTAGGGAAGTTATGACAGGAGCACGAAAACACAGCGATATAGGGGAACGAATGGGAGGTGCACAAATAGAGCGATATAGGGGACGTTATGAGATGTGCATAAAAACACGGCGATATAGGGGAAGTTATGAGAGGTGCGCAAAAATACAGCAACATAGGAGAATTTATGAGAGGTGCGTGAAAACACAACGATATAGGGGAAGGTATGAGAGGTGCACGAAAACGCAGCGATATAAGGGAAGGTATAGGAGGTGCGCGAAAACAGGGCAATATAGGGGAAGGTATGAGAGGTGCACGAAAACGCAGCGATATAAGGGAAGGTATAGGAGATGCGCGAAAACAGGGCAATATAGGGGAAGGTATGAGAGGTGCACGAAAACGCAGCGATATAAGGGAAGGTATAGGAGGTGCGCGAAAACAGGGCGATATAGGTGAAGGAATGGGAGGTGCGTGAAAACAGGGCGTATAGGGGAAGGTATGAGAGGTGCGCGAAGACACAGCGATATAGGGGATGCTATGGGAGGTGCGCGAATACACAGCGATATAGGGGACGTTATGAGATGTGCATAACAACACGGCGATATAGGGGAAGTTATGAGAGGTGCTAAAAAACACGGCGATACAGAGGAAGCTATGAGAGGTGCGCAATAACACAGCGATAAAGATGAATCTATGGGATGTGCGCGAAAAGACAGCAATATAGGGGACGGTATGAGAAGTGCGTAAGGCACAGCGATATAGGGGGAGGTATGAGAGGTGCACGAAAACACAGCGATATAGGGGAAGGTATGGAAGGTGCTCGAAAACAGGGTGATATAGATGAAGTTAATGGAGGTATGCGAAGGCACAGCAATATAGGGGATGCTATGGAAGGTGCGCGAAAACACAATGATATAGGGGAAGACAGGAGAGGTGCGCGATAACACAGCGATTTAGGGGAAGCTATGAGAGGTGAGCAAAAAGACGGCGATACAGGGGAAGCTATGAGAGGTGAGCAAAAACACAGCGATAAAGGTGAATCTACGGGATGTGTGCGAAAAGACATCGATATAGGGGAAGGTATGAGATGTGCATGAATACACGGCGATAGTCGAAGAATCCATGAGAGGTGTGCGAAAACACAGTGATATAGGGGAAGTTATGAGAGGTGCGCAAAAACAGGGAGATATAGGGGAAGTTATGAGAGGTGCGTGAAAACCCAGCAATATAGGGGACGTTATGAGATGTGCATGAAAACACGGCGATATAGGGGAAGGTATGAGAAGTGCACGAAGGCACAGCGATATAGGGGATGCTATGGGAGGTGCGCGAAAACACAGTGATATAGGGGACCCTATGAGATGTGTATGAAAACACGGCGATATATGGGAAGCTATGAGAGGTGCGCGAAAACAGGGCGATATAGGGGAAAGTATGAGAGGTGCGCGAAAACTTGGCATTACAGGCAAATGCATCAGAGTTGCGAGAAAACACAGCGATGTAGGGGAAGACATGAGAGGTGCGCAAAAACAGGGCAATATAATGGAAGCTATGGGGTGTGCGCAAAAACAGGGTGATATAGGGGAAGGTATGAGAGGTGCGCGAAAGCACAGCGATATAGGGGACGCTATGGGAAGTGCACGAAAACACAGTGATATAGGGGAAGCTATGAGAGGTGAGCAATAACACAGCGATGAAGGTGAATCTATGGGATGTGCGCGAAAAGACAGCGATATAGAGGAAGGTATGAGAGGTGCGCAATGCACAGCGATATAGGGGATGTTATGGGAGGTGCGTGAATACACAGCGATATAGGGGATGTGATGAGATGTGCATGAAAACGCAGCGATATTAGGGAAGGTATGAGAGGTGCACAAAAACACAGCGATATAGGAGACGTTATGAGAGGTGTGTGAAAACACAGTGATATACGGGACGGAATGAGATGTGTATGAATACAAGGTGATAGACGGGAAACCATGAGAGGTGTGCGAAAACACAGCGATGTAGGGGAAGTTATGAGAGGTGTGTGAAAACCCAGCAATATAGGGGACGTTATGAGATGTGCATGAAAACACAGTGATATAGGGGAACGTATGAGAGGTGCGTGAAGGCAGAGCGATATAGGGAATGTTATGGGAGGTGCACGAATGCACAGCGAAATAGGGGACGTTATGAGATGTGCATGAAAACACAGCGATATAGGGTAAGGTATGAGAGGTGCACGAAAATGCAGCGATACAAGGGAAGGTATAGGAGGTGCGCGAAAACTGGGCAATATATGGGAAGGTATGAGAGGTGCACGAAAACGCAGCGATATAAGGGAAGGTATAGGAGATGCGCGAAAACAGGGCGATATTGGGGAAGGTATGAGAGGTGCGAGAAAACACAGCGATATAGGGGATGCAATGGGACGTGTGCGAAATCACAGTGATATAGGGAAAGGTATGAGAGGTGCGCGAAGGCACAGCGATATAGGGGATGCTATGGGAGGTGCGCGAAAACACAGTAATATAGGGGACCAAATGAGATGTGCATAAAAACACGGCGATATAGGGGGAGGTATGAGAGGTGCGCGAAAACACAGCGATGTTGTGGAATACATGAGAGGTGCGAGAAAACAGGGCAATATAGTGGAAGCTATGGGATGTGCACGAAAACAGGGCAATATAGGGGAAGGTATGAGAGGTGCACGAAAACGCAGCGATATAAGGGAAGGTATAGGAGATGCGCGAAAACAGGGCGATGTTGGGGAAGGTATGAGAGGTGCGAGAAAACACAGCGATATAGGGGATGCAATGGGACGTGTGCAAAATCACAGTGATATAGGGAAAGGTATGAGAGGTGCGCGAATGCACAGCGATATAGGGGATGCTATGGGAGGTGCACGAAAACACAGTAATATAGGGGACCAAATGAGATGTGCATAAAAACACGGCGATATAGGGGGAGGTATGAGAGGTGCGCGAAAACACAGCGATGTGGTGGAATACATGAGAGGTGCGAGAAAACAGGGCAATATAGTGGAAGCTATGGGATGTGCACGAAAACAGGGCGATATAGGGGAAGGTATGAAAGGTGCGCGAAAACACAGCGATATAGGGGAAGGTATGAGAGGTGTGCGAGAATACGGCGATATATAGTTGAAATTATGAGAGCTGTGCGAAAACACGGCGATACGTGAGAATGTATGAGATGTGCTAGAAAATACAGCTATATAGGGGAAGTATTCAGAGGAGCGAAAACATAGCGATCTAGGTGAAGACTTGAGAAGTGCGCGAAAAAACGGCGATATAGGGGAAGCTATGAGAGGTGAGCAAAAACACAGCGATAAAGCTGAATCTATGGGATGTGCGCGAAAAGACAGCGATATAGGGGAACTATGAGAGGTGCGTGAAAACACAGCGATATAGGGGACGTGGTGAGATGTGCATGAAAACGCAGCGATATTAGGGAAGGTATGAGAGGTGTACAAAAACACAGTGATATAGGAGAAGTTATGAGAGGTGTGTGAAAACACAGCGATATAGGGGAAGGTATGAAAGGTGCACGAAAACACAGAGATATACACGGGAAGGAATGGGAGGTGCTCGAAAACATAGCGATATAGGGGACGTTATGAGATGTGCATAAAAACACAGCGATATAGGGGAAGGTATGGGAGGTGCTCGAAAGCAGGGCGATATAGGGGAAGTTATGAGAGGTGTGTGAAAACACAGCGATATATGGGGAGGTATCAGAGGTACACGAAAACACAGCGATATAGGGCAAGGTATGGGAGGTGTTCAAAAGCAGGGCGATATAGGGGAAGTTATGAAAGGTGCGTGAAAACCCAGCGATATAGGGGACGTTATGTGATGTGCATGAAAACACGGCGATATAGGGGAAGGTATGAGAAGTGTGCGAAAATTCAGCGATATAGGCGACACTATGGGAGGTGTGCGAAGACAGGGCAACATAGGGGAAGGTGTGAGAGGTGCGCGCAGTCACAATGATATATGGGATGCTACGGCAGGTGCGCGAATACACAGCGATATATGGGATGTTAAGAGATGTGCATGAAAACACGGCGATATTGGGGAAGCCATGAGAGGTGCGCAAAAATACAGCGATAAGGAGAAATTATGAGAGGTGCGTGAAAACACAGCGATATAGGGGGAGGTATGAGAGGTGCATGAAAACACAGCGATGTAGCGGAAGGTATGGAAGGTGCGCGAAAACAGGGCGATATAGAGGAAGGTATGAGAGGTGCGCGAAGACACAGCAATATAAGGGATGCTATGGGAGGTGCGCGAATACGCAGCGATATAGGGGACATTATGAGATGTGCATGAAAACACGGCAATATAGGGGAAAGTATAAGAGCTGCGCAAAAATACAGCGATATAGGAGAAGTTATGAGAGGTCTGTGAAAACACAGCGATATAAGGGAAGGCAGGAGAGGTGCACGAAAACACAGCGATATAAGGGAAGGTATAGGAGATGCGCGAAAACAGGGCAATATAGGGGAAGTTATGAGAGGTCTGTGAAAACACAGCGATATAAGGGAAGGCAGGAGAGGTGCACGAAAACACAGCGATAATGGGGAAGGTATGGGAGGTGCGCGAAAACAGGGCGATATAGGGGAAGTTATGAGAGGTGCGCGAACGCACAGCAATGCAGGAGATGCTATGAGAGGTGCGCGACAACACCGTGATATAGGGGAAGACATGAGAGGTGCGCAAAAACAGGGCAATATAGTGGAACCTGTGGGATGTGCGCGAAACCACGGCGATACAGGGGAATGTATCAGAGGTGCGAGAAAACACAGCGATATAGGGGACGCTATGGGACATGCGCAAAAAAACAGTGATATGGGGAAGGTATGAGAGGTGTGTGAGAACACGGCGATATAGGGGAAATTGTAAGAGGTGCGTGAAAACATGGCGATATAGGGTAAGCTATGAGAGCTGAGCAATAACACAGCGATCAAGGTGAAGCTATGGGATGTGCGCGAAAACAGCGATGTAGGCGAAGCTATGGGAGGTGCGCGAAAACACAGCGATATAGGGGACGGTATGAGATGTGCATGAATACACGGGGATATCGGGCAAGCCATCAGAGGTGCGAGAAAACACAGCGATATAGGGGACGTTATGAGATGTGCATAAAAACACGGCGATATAGGGGAGGGTATAAGAGGTGTGCAAAAACACAGCGATATAGGAGAAGTTAAGAGAGGTACGTGAAAACACAGCGATTTAGGGGAAGGTATGAGAGGAGTATGAAAACACAGCGATATCGGGAAAGTATGGGAGGTGCGCGAAAACTAGGCGATATAGTGGAAGCTATGAGAGGTGAGCAAAAACACAGAGATACAGGGGAAGCTATGGGAGGTGCGTGAATACACAGCGATATAGGGGACGTGATGAGATGTGCATGAAAATGCAACGATATTAGTGAAGGTATGAGAGGAGCACGAAAACACAGCGATATAGGGGAAGGTATGAGGGGTGCGCGAAAACACAGTGATATAGGGGAAGACAGGAGAGGTGCGCGAAAACACAGCGATATAGGGGAAGCTATGAGAGGTGAGCAAAAAGACGGCGATACAGGGGAAGCTATGAGAGGTGAGCAAAAACACAGCGATATAGGAGAAGTTAAGAGAGGTGCGTGAAAACACAGCGATATAGGGGAAGATATGAGAGAAGCACGAAAACAGGGCGATATAGGGGAATCTGAGATGTGAGCAAAAACACGGTGATACAGGGGAAGCTATGAGAGGTGAGAAATAACACAGCGATAAAGGTGAATCTATGGGATGTGCGCGAAAAGACAGCGATATAGGGGAAGCTATGAGAGGTGCGCAAGGCACAGCGATATATGGGGAGGTATGAGAGGTGCACAAAAACACAGCGATATAGGGGAAGGTATGTAAGGTGCTCGAAAACAGGGTGATATAGATGAAGTTAATGGAGGTATGCGAAGGCACAGCAATATAGGGGATGCTATGGAACGTGCGCGAAAACACAGTGATATAGGGGAAGACAGGAGAGGTGCGCGAAAACAGGGCGATATAGGGGAAGCTATGAGAGGTGAGCAAAAACACGGCAATACAGGGGAAGCTATGAGAGGTGAGCAATAACACAGCGATAAAGGTGAATCTATGGGATGTGCGCGAAAAGACATCGATATAGGGGAAGGTATGAGAGGTGCGCAAGGCACAGCGATATAGGGGATGCTATGGGAGGTGCGTGAATACACAGCGATATACGGGACGTGATGAGATGTGCATGAAAATGCAGCGATATTACGGAAGGTATGAGAGGTGCACAAAAACACAGCGATATAGGAGAAGTTATGAGAGGTGTGTGAAAACACAGCGATATAGGGGAAGGTATGAGAGGTGCACGAAAACAGCGATATAGGTGAAGGAATGGGAGGTGCGCGAAAACAGGGTGATATGGGGAAGGTATGAGAGGTGCGCAAGGCACAGCGATATAGGGGGAGGTATGAGAGGTGCACAAAACACAGCGATATAGGGGAAGTTATGTAAGGTGCTCGAAAACAGGGTGATATAGATGAAGTTAATGGAGGTATGCATAGATACAGCAATATAGGGGATGCTATGGAAGGTGCGCGAAAACACAGTGATATAGGGGAAGACAGGAGAGGTGCGCGAAAACACAGCGATATAGGGGAAGCTATGAGAGGTGAGCAAAAAGACGGCGATACAGGGGAAGCTATGAGAGGTGAGCAAAAACACAGCGATATAGGAGAAGTTAAGAGAGGTGCGTGAAAACACAGCGATATAGGGGAAGATATGAGAGAAGCACGAAAACAGGGCGATATAGGGGAATCTATGAGATGTGAGCAAAAACACGGTGATACAGGGGAAGCTATGAGAGGTGAGAAATAACACAGCGATAAAGGTGAATCTATGGGATGTGCGCGAAAAGACAGCGATATAGGGGAAGCTATGAGAGGTGCGCAAGGCACAGCGATATATGGGGAGGTATGAGAGGTGCACAAAAACACAGCGATATAGGGGAAGGTATGTAAGGTGCTCGAAAACAGGGTGATATAGATGAAGTTAATGGAGGTATGCGAAGGCACAGCAATATAGGGGATGCTATGGAACGTGCGCGAAAACACAGTGATATAGGGGAAGACAGGAGAGGTGCGCGAAAACAGGGCGATATAGGGGAAGCTATGAGAGGTGAGCAAAAACACGGCAATACAGGGGAAGCTATGAGAGGTGAGCAATAACACAGCGATAAAGGTGAATCTATGGGATGTGCGCGAAAAGACATCGATATAGGGGAAGGTATGAGAGGTGCGCAAGGCACAGCGATATAGGGGATGCTATGGGAGGTGCGTGAATACACAGCGATATACGGGACGTGATGAGATGTGCATGAAAATGCAGCGATATTACGGAAGGTATGAGAGGTGCACAAAAACACAGCGATATAGGAGAAGTTATGAGAGGTGTGTGAAAACACAGCGATATAGGGGAAGGTATGAGAGGTGCACGAAAACAGCGATATAGGTGAAGGAATGGGAGGTGCGCGAAAACAGGGTGATATGGGGAAGGTATGAGAGGTGCGCAAGGCACAGCGATATAGGGGGAGGTATGAGAGGTGCACAAAACACAGCGATATAGGGGAAGTTATGTAAGGTGCTCGAAAACAGGGTGATATAGATGAAGTTAATGGAGGTATGCATAGATACAGCAATATAGGGGATGCTATGGAAGGTGCGCGAAAACACAGTGATATAGGGGAAGACAGGAGAGGTGTGCGAAAACACGGCGATATAGGGGAAGCTATGAGAGGTGAGCAAAAACACGGCAATAGAGGGGAAGCTATGAAAGGTGAGCAATAACACAGCGATAAAGGTGAATCTATGGGATGTGCGCAAGGCACAGCGATATAGGGGATGCTATGGGAGGTGCACGAATAAACAGCGATATAGGGGACGTTATGAGGTATGCATAAAAACACGGCGATATAGGGGAAGTTATGAGAATTACGCAAAAATACAGCAATATAGGAGAAGTTATGAGAGGTACGTGAAAACACAACGATATAGGGGGAGGTATTAGAGGTGCACGAGAACACAGCGATATAAGGGAAGGTATAGGAGGTGCCCGAAAACAGGGCGATATAGGGGAAGGTATGAGAGGTGCACAAAGGCACAGCGATATAGGGGATGCTGTGGGAGGTGCGCGAAAACACAGCGATATAGGAGACGGTATGAGATGTGCATAAAAACATGGCGTTATACAGGGAGGTATGAGAGGTGCGCGTAAACACGGCGATATAGGGGAAAGTATGAGAGGTGCGCGAAAACTTGGCGTTACATGGGAATGCATCAGAGGTGCCAGAAAACACAGCGATGTAGTGGAAGACATGAGAGGTGCGCAAAAACAGGGCAATATAGTGGAAGGTATGGGATGTGCGCGAAAACAGGGCGATATAAGGGAAGGTATGAGAGGTGCTCGAAAACACAGCGATATAGGGGACGCTGAGGGACGTGCGCGAAAACACAGTGACATAGGGGAAGGTATGAGAGGTGTGCGAAGGCACAGCAATATAGGGGATGCTATGGGAGGTGTACGAAAACACAGTGATATAGGGGAAGACATGAGAGGTGCGCGAAAACAGGGCAATATAGTGGAAGCTAGGCAATGTGCGTGGTAACAGGGCGATATTGGGGAAGTTATGAGAGGTGCCGAAAACACAGCGATATAGGGGAAGCTATCGGACATGCGCAAAAAATCAGTGATATAGGGGAAGGTATGAGAGGTGTGCGTGAACACGGCGATATAGGGGAAATTGTAAGAGCTGCGCGAAAACATGGCAATACAGGAGAATGTATCAGAGGTGCGAGAAAACACAGCGATATAGGGGAAGTAATGATAGGAGCGAAAACATAGCGATATAGGTGAAGACATGCGAGGTGCGTGAAAACACGACGATATAGGGTAAGCCATGAGAGGTGAGCAATAACACAGCGATCAAGGTGAAGCTATGGGATGTGCGCGAAAACAGCGATGTAGGCGAAGCTATGGTAGGTGCGCGAAAACACAGCGATATAGGGGACGGTATGAGATGTGCATGAATACACGGCGATATTGGGGAAGCCATGAGAGGTGCCTGAAAACACAGCTATATAGGGGAAGGTATGAGAGGTGTACAACAACACAGCAAAAAAGGAAAAGTTAAGAGAGGTGCGTGAAAACACAGCGATATAGGGGAAGGTATGAGAGGAGCACGAAAACACGGCTATATCGGGGAAGGTATGAGAGGTGCACGAAAACAGGGCGATATAGGGGAATCTATGAGAGGTGAGCAAAAACACGGTAATACAGGGCAAGCTATGAGAGGTGAGCAATAACACAGCGATAAAGGTGAATCTATGGGATGTGCACAAAAAGACAGCGATATAGGGGAAGCTATGAGAGGTGCGCAAGGCACAGCGATACAGGGGATGCTATGGGATGTGGGTGAATACACAGCGATATGGGGACGTGATGAGATGTGCATGAAAATGCAGCGATATTAAGGAAGGTATGAGAGGTGAAAAAAAAACACAGTGATATAGGAGAAGTTATGAGAGGTGTGTGAAAACACAGCGATATAGGGGAAGGTATGAGAGGTGCACGAAAACAGTGATATAGGTGAAGGAATGGGAGGTGCGCGAAAACAGGGTGATATAGGGGAAGGTATGAGAGGTGCGCAAGGCACAGCGATATAGGGGGAGGTATGAGAGGTGCACAAAAAACACAGCGATATAGGGGAAGGTATGGAAGGTGCTCGAAAACAGGCTGATATAGATGAATTTAATGGAGGTATGCGAAGGCACAGCAATATAGGGGATGCTATGGAAGGTGCGCGAAAACACAGTGATATAGGGGAAGGAATGGGAGGTGCACGAATACACAGCGATATAGGGGACGTCATGAGATCTGCATAAAAACACGGCAATATAGGGGAAGTTATGAGAGGTGCGCAAAAATACAGCAATATAGGAGAAGTTATGAGAGGTGCGTGAAAACACAACGATATTGAGGGAGGTATGAGAGGTATACGAAAACGCAGTGATATAAGGGAAGGTATAGGAGGTGCGCAAAAACGGCAATATAGGGGAAGGCATGAGAGGTGCACGAAAACGCAGCGATATAAGGGAAGGTATAGGAGGTGCGCGAAAACAGGGCGATATAGGGGAAGTTATGAGAGGTGCGTGAAAACCCAGCAATATAGGGGACGTTATGAGATGTGCATGAAAACACGGCGATATAGGGGAAGGTATGAGAAGTGCACGAAGGCACAGCGATATAGGGGATACTATGGGAGGTGCACGAAAACACAGTGATATAGGGGACGGTATGAGATGTGTATGAAAACACGGCGATATATGGAAGCTATGAGAGGTGCGCGAAAACACGGCGATATAGGGTAAAGTATGAGAGGTGTGCGAAAACTTGGCATTACAGGCGAATGCATCAGAAGTGCGAAAAACACAACGATGTGGAATACATGAGAGGTGCGCAACAACACAGGGCAATATAGTGGAAGCTATGGGATGTGCACGAAAACAGGGTGATATAGGGGAAGTTATGAGAGGTGCGCGAAAGCACAGCGATATAGGGGACGCAATGGGACGTGCGCAAAACACAAAGATATAGGGGAAGGTATGAGAGGTGAGCGAAAACAGGGCGATATAGGTGAAGGAATGGGAGGTGCGCGAAAACAGGGCGATATAGATGAATTTATGAGATGTATGCGAAGGCACAGCAATGTAGGGGATGCAATGGAATGTGCGCGAAAACACAGTGATATAGGGGAAGACAGGAGAGGTGCCCAAAAACACGGCGATATAGGAGAATCTATGAGAGGTGAGCAAAAACACGGCGATACAGGGGAAGCTATGAGAGGTGAGCAATAACACAGCGATAAAGGTGAATCTATGCGATGTGCGCGAAAAGACAGCGATATAGCGGAAGTTATGAGAGGGGCGCAAGGCACAGCGATATAGGAGAAGGTATGGAAGGTGCTCGAAAACAGGGTGATATAGATGAAGGCACAGCAATATAGGGGATGCTATGGAAGGTGCACGAAAACACAATGATATAGGAGAAGACATGAGAGGTGCGCAAAAACAAGGCAATATAGTGGAAGCTATGAGAGGTGAGCTAAAACCCGCCGATACAGGGGAAGCTATGAGAGGTGAGCAATAACACAGCGATAAAGGTGAATCTATTGGATGTGCGCGAAAAGACATCGATATAGGGGAAGGTATGAGAGGTGTGCGAAAACACAGCGATATAAGGGACGGTTTGAGATATGCATGAATACACGGCGATAGACGGGAAACCATGAGAGGTGTGCGAAAAAACAGCAATATAGGGGAAGTTATGAGAGGTGCGTGAAAACACAGTGATATAGGGGAAGGTATGACAGGAGCACGAAAACAGGGCGATATAGGGGAAGTTATGAGAGGTGCGTGAAAACCCTGCAATATAGTGGACCTTATGAGATGTGCATGAAAACACGGCGATATAGGGGAAGGTATGAGAGGTGCGTGAAGGCACAGCGATACAGGGAATGTTATGGGAGGTGCACGAAACCACAGCGAAATAGGGGACGTTATGAGATGTGCATGAAAACACAGCGAAATAGGGGAAGGTATGAGAGGTGCACGAAAACGCAGCGATACAAGGGAAGGTATAGGAGGTGCACGAAGGCACAGCGATATAGGGGATGCTATGGGAGGTGCGCGAAATCACAGTAATATAGGGGACGGTATGAGATGTGCATAAAATCACGGCGCTATATGGGGAGATATGAGAGGTGCACGAAAACACGGCGATATAGGGGAAAGTATGAGAGGTGCGCGAAAACTTGGCGTTACAGGGGAATGCATCAGAGGTGCCAGAAAACACAGCGATGTAGTGGAATACATGAGAGGTGCGCGAAAACAGGGCAATATAGTGGAAGCTATGGGATGTGCACGAAAACAGGACGATATAGGGGAAGGTATGAGAGGTGCACAAAAAACACAGCGATATAGGGGACGCAATGGGACGTGCGCAAAAACACAAAGATATAGGGGAAGGTATGAGAGGTGTGCGAGAATTCGGCGATATAGGGGAAATTATGAGAGGTGTGAAAAAACAAGGCGATACGGGAGAATGTATCAGATGTGCGAGAAAACACAGCGCTATAGGGGAAGTATTGAGAGGAGCGAAAACATAGCGATCTAGGTGAAGACATGAGAGGTGCGCGAAAACACAGCGATATAGGGGAAGCTATGAAAGGTGAGTAAAAACACGGCGATACAGGGTAAGCTATGAGAGGTGAGCAATTACACAGCGATAAAAGTGAATCTATGGGATGTGCGCGAAAAGACAGCGATATAGGGGAAGGTATGAAAGGTGTGCAAGGCACAGCGATATAGGGGAAGGTATGGAAGGTACTTGAAAACAGGGTGATATAGATGAAGTTATGAGAGGTATGCGAAGGCACAGCAATATAGGGGATGCTATGGAGGGTGTGCAAAAACACAGTGATATAGGGGAAGACATGAGAGGTGCGCGAAAACATGGCAATGTAGGGGAAGCTATGAGAGGTGAGCTAAAACCCGGTGATCCAGGGGAAGCTATGAGAGGTGAGCAATAACACAGCAATAAAGGTGAATCTATGGGATGTGTGTGAAAAGACATCGATATAGGGGAAGGTATGAGAGGTCTGCGAAAACACAGCGATATAGGGGACGGTATGAGATGTGCATGAATACACGGCGATAGTCGAGAATCCATGAGAGGTGTGCGAAAACACAGCGATATCGGGGAAGTTATGAGAGGTGCGCAAAAACAGGGAGATATAGAGGAAGTTATGAGAGGTGCGTGAAAACCCAGCAAAAGAGGGGACGTTATGAGATGTGCATGAAAACACGGCGATATAGGGGAAGGTATGAGAAGTGCACGAAGGCACAGCGATATAGGGGATGCTATGGGAGGTGCGCAAAAACACACTGATATAGGGGACGGTATTAGATGTGTATGAAAACACGGCCATATATGGGAAGCTATGAGAGGTGCGCGAAAACACGGCGATATAGGGGAAAGTATGAGAGGTGCGCGAAAACTTGGCATTACAGGCGAATGCCTCAGAGGTGCGAGAAAACACAGCGATGTAGTGGAATACATGAGAGGTGCGCGAAAACAGGGCAATATAGTGGAAGCTATGGGATGTGCATGAAAACAGGGCGATATTGGGGAAGGTATGAGAGGTGCGCGAAAGCACAGCGATATAGGGGACGCTATGGGACGTGCGCGAAAACACAACAGTGATATAGGGGAAAGTATGAGAGATGTGCGAGAACACGGCGAGATAGGGGAAATTATGAGAGGTGCGCGAAAATACGGCGATACGGGAGAATGTATGAGATGTGTTAGAAAACACAGCGATATAGGGGAAGTAATGAGAGGAGCGAAAACATAGCGATCTCGGTGAAGACATGAGAGGTGCACGAAAACACGGCGATATAGGGGAAGCTATGAGAGGTGAGCAAAAACACGGCGATACAGGGGAAGCTATGAGAGGTGAGCAATAACACAGTGATAACTGTGAATCTATGGGATGTGCGCGAAAAGACAGCGATATAGGGTATGAGAGGTGCGCAATGCACAGCGATATAGGGGATGCTGTGGGAGCTTCGTGAATACGCAGCGATATAGGGGACGTGATGCGATGTGCATGAAAATGCAGCGATATTAGGGAATGTATGAGAGGTGCACAAAAACACAGCGATATAGGAGAAGTTATGAGATGTGCATAAAAACATGGCGATATAGGGGAAGGTATGAGAGCTGTGCAAAAACACAGCGATATAGGAGAAGTTAAGAGAGGTGCGTGAAAACACAGTGATATAGGTGAATGTATGAGAGGAGTGCGAAAACAGGGCGATATAGGGGAAGTTATGAGAGGTGTGTGAAAACCCAGCAATATAGGGGACGTTATGAGATGTGCATGAAAACACGGTGATATAGGGGAAGGTATGAGAGGTGTGTGAAGGTAGAGCGATATAGGGAATGTTATGGGAGGTGCACGAATGCACAGCGAAATAGGGGACGTTATGAGATGTGCATGAAAACACAGCGATATAGGGGAAGGTATGAGAAGAGCACGAAAATTGAGCGATATAAGGGAAGGTATAGGAGATGCGCGGAAACTGGGCAATAAACGGGAAGGTATGAGAAGTGCATGAAAACGCAGCGATATAAGGGAAGGTATAGGAGTTGCGCGAAAACCGGTCGATATAGGGGAAGGTATGAGAGGTGCACAAAAACACAGCGATATAGGGGAAGGTATGGGAGGTGCGCGAAAACAGGGCGATATTGGGGAAAGTATGAGAAGTGCGCGAAGGCACAGCGATATAGGGGATGCTATGGGAGGTGCGTGAATACACAGCGATATAGGGGACGTGATGAGATGTGTATGAAAATGCAGCGATATTAGGGAAGGTATGAGAGGTGCACAAAAACACAGCGATATAGGAGAAGATATGAAAGGTGTGTGAAAACACAGTGATATAGGGGAAGGTATGAAAGGTGCACGAAAACACAGCGATATAGGGGAAGGAATGGGAGATGTACGAAAACAGGGCGATATAGGGGAAGGTATGAGAGGTGCGTGAAGGCACAGCGATATAGGGGATACTATGGGCGGTGCGTGAATGCACAGCGATATACGGGACGTGATGAGATGTACATGAAAATGCAACGATATTAGTGATGGTATGAGAGGTGCACAAAAACACAGCGATATAGGGGAAGGTATGAGAGGTGCGCGAAAGCACAGCGATATACGGGATGGTATGAGATGTGTATGAATACACGGCGATAGACGGGAAACAATGAGAGGTGTGCGAAAACACAGCGATATAGGGGAAGTTATGAGAGGTGCGTGAAAACACAGTGATATAGGGGAAGGTATGAGAGGTGCGTGAAGGCAGAGCGATATAGGGAATGTTATGGGAGGTGCACGAATACACAGCAAAATAGGCGACGTTATGAGATGTGCATGAAAACACAGCGATATAGGGGAACGTATGAGAGGTGCACGAAAATGCAGCGACAAAAGGGATGGTATAGGAGGTGCGCGAAAACTGGGCAATATGCGGGAAGGTATGAGAGGTGCACGAAAACGCAGTGATATAAGGGAAGGTATAGGAGGTGCGCGAAAACAGGGCGATATTGGGGAAGGTATGAGAGTTGCGCGAAAGCACAGAAATATAGGGGATGCTATGGGAGGTGCGCAAAAACACAGTAATATAGGAGACGGTATGAGATGTGCATAAAAACACGGCGATATAGGGGGAGGTATGAGAGGTGCGCGAAAACACAGCGATGTAGTGGAATACATGAGAGGTGTGCGAAAACAGGGCAATATAGCGGAAGCTTTGGGATGTGCATGAAAACAGGGCGATATAGGGGAAGGTATGAGAGGTGCGCGAAAACACAGCTATATAGGGGACGCAATGGGACGTGCGCGAAAACACAGTGATATAGGTGAAGGTATGAGAGGTGTGCGAGAACACGGCGATATAGGAGAAATTATGAGAGGTGTGCGAAAACACGGCGATACGGGAGAATGTATGAGATGTGTTAGAAAACACAGCGATATAGGGGAAGTATTGAGAAGAGCGAAAACATAGCGATCCAGGTGAAGACATGAGAGGTGCACGAAAACACGGCGATATAGGGGAAGCTATGAGAGGTGAGCAAAAACACGGCGATAAATTTGAATCTATGGGATGTGCGCGAAAAGACAACGATATAGGGGAAGGTATGAGAGGTGCGCAATGCACAGCAATATAGGGGATGCTATGGGAGGTGCGTGAATACACAGCGATATAGGGGACGTGATGAGATGTGCATGAAAATGCAGCGATATTAGGGAAGGTATGAGAGGTGCACAAAAACACAGCGATATAGGGGAAGTTAATGAAGGTGTGTGAAAACACAGTGATATAGGGGAAGGTATGAAAGGTGCATGAAAACACAGCGATATAGGGGAAGGAATGGGAGATGTACGAAAACAGGGCGATATAGGGGAAGGTATGAGAGGTGCGCGAAGGCACAGCGATATAGGGGATATTATGGGCGGTGCGTGAATGCACAGCGATATAGGGGACGTGATGAGATGTGCATGAACACACGGCGATATTAGGGAAACAATGAGAGGTGTGCGAAAACACAGCGATATAGGGGAAGTTATGAGAGGTGCGTGAAGGCAGAGCGATATAGGGAATGTTATGGGAGGTGCACGAATACACAGCAAAATAGGCGACGTTATGAGATGTGCATGAAAACACAGCGATATAGGGGAAGGTATGAGAGGTGCACGAAAATGCCGCGACACAAGGGAAGGTATAGGAGGTGCGCGAAAACTGGGCAATATGCGGGAAGGAATGAGAGGTGCACAAAAACGCAGTGATATAAGGGAAGGTATAGGAGATGCGCGAAAACAGGGCAATATTGGGGAAGGTATGAGAGGTGCACAAAAACACAGCGATATAGGGGAAGGTATGAGAGGTGCACGAAAACACAGCGATGTAGTGGAATACATGAGAGGTGCGCGAAAACAGGGCAATATAGTGGAAGCTGTGGGATGTGCACGAAAACAGGGCGATATAGGGGAAGGTATGAGAGGTGCGCGAAAACACAGCGATATAGGGGACGCAATGGGACGTGCGCGAAAACACAGTGATATAGGGGAAGGTATGAGAGGTGTGCGAGAACACGTCAATATAGGGGAAATTATGAGAGGTGTGCGAAAACACGGCAATACGTGAGAATGTATGAGATGTGCTAGAAAACACAGCGATATAGGGGGAGGTATGAGAGGTACACGAAAACACAGTGATATAGGGGAAGGTATGGGAGGTGCTCGAAAGCAGGGCGATATAGGAGAAGTTATGAGAGGTGTGTGAAAACACAGCGATATAGGGGGAGGTATGAGAGGTACACGAAAACACAGCGATATAGGGCAAGGTGTGGGAGGTGCTCGAAAGCAGGGCGATATAGGGGAAGTTATGAGAGTTGTGTGAAAACACAGTGATATAGGGGAAGGTATGAGAGGTGCACGAAAACAGCGATATAGGTGAAGGAATGGGAGGTGCGCGAAAACAGGGCGATATAGGTGAAGGAATGGGAGGTGCGCGAAAACATGGCGATACAGGGGAAGCTATGAGAGGTGAGCGATAACACAGCGATAAAGGTGAATCTATGCGATGTGCGCGAAAAGACAGCGATATAGGGAAAGGTATGAGAGGTGCACAAGGCACAGCGATATAGGGGATGCTATGGGAGGTGCGTGAATACACAGCGTTATAGGGGACGTGATGAGATGTGCATGAAAACGCAGCGATAAAGGAGAAGTTATGAGAGTTGTGTGAAAACACCGTGATATAGGGGAAGGTATGAGAGGTGCACGAAAACAACGATATAGGTGAAGGAATGGGAGGTGCGCGAAAACAGGGCGATATAGGTGAAGGAATGGGAGGTGCGCGAAAACAGGGCGATAAAGGGGAAGTTATGAGAGGTGCGCAAGGCACAGCAATATAGGAGAAGGTATGGAAGGTGCTCGAAAATAGGGTGATATAGATGAAGGGACAGCAATATAGGGGATGCTATGGAAAGTGCACGAAAACACGATGATATAGGAGAAGACATGAGAGGTGCGCGAAAACAAGGCAATATAGTGGAAGCTATGAAAGGTGAGCTAAAACCCGCCGATGCAGGGGAAGCTATGAGAGGTGAGCAATAACACAGCGATAAAGGTGAATCTATGGGATGTGCGCGAAAAGACATCGATATAGGGGAAGGTATGAAAGGTGTGCGAAAACACAGCGATATAGGGGAAGTTATGACATGTGCATGAAAACACGGCGATATAGGGGAAGGTATGAGAGGTGCACGAAGGCACAGCGATATAGGGGATGCTATGGGAGGTGTGCGAAAACACAGTGATATAGGGGACGGTATGAGATGTGCATAAAAACATGGTGATATAGGGGGAGGTATGAGAGGTGCGCGTAAACACGGCGATATAGGGGAAAGTATGAGAGGTGCGCGAAAACTTGGCGTTACAGGGGAATGCATCAGAGGTGCCAGAAAACACAGCGATGTAGTGGAATACATGAGAGGTGCGCGAAAACAGGGCAATATAGTGGAAGCTATGGGATGTGCACGAAAACAGGGCGATATAGGGGAAATTATGAGACGTGTGCGAAAACTTGGCGTTACAGAGGAATGCATCAGAGGTGCGAGAAAACACAGCGATGTAGGGGAAGACATGAGAGGTGTGCAAAAACATGGCAATATAGTGGAAGTTATGGGATGTGCGCTAAAACAGGGTGATGTAGGGCAAGGTATGAGAGGTGCACGAATGCACAGCGATATAGGGGATGGTATGGGAGGTGCGCAAAAACACAGCGATATAGGAGACGGTATGAGATGTGCATAAAAACATGGCGATATAGGGGGAGGTATGAGAGGTGCGCGTAAACACGGCGATATAGGGGAAAGTATGAGAGGTGCGCGAAAACTTGGCGTTACAGGGGAATGCATCAGAGGTGCCAGAAAACACAGCGATGTAGTGGAAGCCATGAGAGGTGCGCGAAAACAGGGCAATATAGTGGAAGGTATGGGATGTGCGCGAAAACAGGGCGATATAGGGGAAAGTATGAGAGTTGCGCGAAATCACAGCAATATAGGGGACGTTATGGGACATGCGCGAAAACACAGTGATTTAGGGGAAGGTATGAGACGCGTGCGAGAACACCGCGATTTTGGAGAAATTATCAGAGGTGTGCAAAAACACGGCGATACGGGAGAATGTATCAATTGTGCGAGAAAACACAGCGATATAGGGGAATTATTGAGACGAGCGAAAACATAGCGATCTAGGTGAAGACATGAGAAGTGAGCAAAAACACGGCAATATAGGGGAAGCTATGAGAGATGAGAAATAAGACAGCGATAGAGGTGAATCTATGGGATGTGCGCGAAAAGACAGCGATATAGGAGAAGTTATGAGAAGTGTGTGAAAACACAGCGATATAGGGGAAGGTATGACAGGTGCACGAAAACACAGCGATATAGGGGAAGGAATTGGAGGTGCGCGAAAACAGGGCGATATAGGGGAAGGTATGAGAGGTGCGCGAAGGCACAGCGATATATGGGATGCTATGGGAGGTGCACGAATACACAGCGATATAGGGGACATTATGAGATGTGCATAAAAACACGGCGATATAGGGGAAGTTATGAGAGGTGCGCAAAAATACAGCAATATAGGAGAATTTATGAGAGGTGCGTGAAAACGCAGCGATATAGGGGGAGTTATGAGAGGTACACGTAAACACAGCGATATAGGAGAAGGTATGAGAGGTGCTCGAAAGCAGGGCGATATAGGGGAAGGTATGAGAGTTGTGCGAAGGCACAGCAATATAAAGGATGCTATGGGAGGTGCACGAAAACACAGTGATATAGGGGAAGACATGAGAGGTGCGTGAAAACACAGCGATTTAGGGAACGTTATTGGACGTGCGCGAAAACACAGTGATATAGGGGAAGATATGAGAGGTGTGCGAGAACAGGGCGATATAGGTGAAATTATGAGAGGTGTGCGAAAACACGTTGATACAGGGAACTGTATCAGAAGTGCGAGAACACAGAGCGATATAGGGGAAGTAATGAGAGGAGCAGAAACACAGCGATATAGGTGAAAACATGAGAGGTGCGCGAAAACACGGCGATATAGGGGAAGCTATGAGAGGTAAGCAATAACACAGCGATAAAAGTGAAGTTATGGGATGTGCGCAAAAACAGGGCGATATATGGGAAGGTATGAGAGGTGCGCAAAAACACAGCGATGTAGGCGAAGCCATGGGAGGTGCGTGGTAAACAGGGCGATATAGGGGAAGGTATGAGTGGTGTGCGAAGGCACAGCGATATAGGGGATGCTATGGGAGGTGCGTGAATATACAGATTTATAGGGGACGTTATGAGATGTGCATGAAAACACGGTGATATTGGGGAAGCCATGAGAGGGGTGCGAAAATACAGCGATATAGGGGACGGTATGAGAGCTGCGGGAAAACATAGTGATATAGGTGAAGGTATGAGAGGAGCGCGAAAACAGGGCGATATAGGGGAAGTTATGAGAGGTGTGTGAAAACCCAGCGACATTGGGGACGTTATGAGGTGTGCATGAAAACACGGTGATATTGGGGAAGGTATGAGCGGTGTGCAAAAACACAGCGATATACGGGAATGCATGAGAGGTGCGCGAAGGCTCAGTGAAATAGGGGATGGTATGGGAGGTGCGCAAATACACAGCGTTATAGGGCATGTTATAAGATGTGCGCAAAAATACATTGATATAGGGGAAGGTATGAGAGGTGCGCGAAAACAGCAATGTAGGCAAAGCTATTGGAGGTGCGCGAAAACAGGGCGATATACGGGAATGCATGAGAGGTGCGCGAAGGCACAGTGATATAGGGGATGGTATGGGAGTTGCGCAAATACCCAGCGATATAGGGGACGTTATGAGATGTGCATGAAAACACATCAATATAGGGGAAGGTATGAGATGTGCGCAAAAATACATCGATATAGGGGAAGGTATGAGAGGTGCGCGAAAAAAGAGATGTAGGCGAAGCTATGGGAGGTGCGCGAAAGCATAGCGATATAGGGGAAGATAGGAGATGTGCATGAATACGCGGCGATAGTCGGGAAGCCATGAGAGTTTTGCGAAAACACAGCGATATAGGGGAAGGTATGAGAGCTGCGTGAAAACACAGTGATATAGGGGAAGGTATGAGAGGAGCGCGAAAACAGGGCGATATAGGGGAAGTTATGAGAGATGCGTGAAAACCCAGCGACATTGGGGACGTTATGAGATGTGCACGAAAACAGGGCGATATAGGGGAAGCTATGAGAGGTGAGCAATAACACAGCGATAAAGGTGAATCTATGGGATGTGCGCGAAAAGACAGCGATATAGGGGAAGTTATGAGACGTTCGCAAGGCACAGCAGTATAGGGGATGCTATGGGAGGTGCGTGAATACACAGAGATATAGGGAACGTGATGAGATGTACATGAAAACGCAGTGATATTAGGGAAGGTATGAGAGGTGCACAAAAACACAGCGATATAGGAGAAGTTATGTGAGGTGTGCGAAAACACAGCGATATAGGGGAAGGTATGAAAGGTGCACGAAAACGCAGTGATATAAGGGAAGGTATAGGAGATGCGCGAAAACAGGGCGATATAGGGGAAGGTATGAGAGGTGCACGAAGGCACAGCGATATAGGGGATGCTATGGGAGGTGCGCAAAAACACAGCGATATAGGAGACGGTATGAGATGTGCATAAAAACATGGCGAAATAGGGGCAGGTATGAGAGGTGCGCGTAAACACGGCGATATAGGGGAAAGTATGAGAGGTGCGCGAAAACTTGGTGTTACAGGGGAATGAATCGGAGGTGCCAGAAAACACAGCGATGTAGTGGAAGACATGAGAGGTGCGTGAAAATAGGGCAATATAATGGAAGGTATGGGATGTGCGCGAAAACAGGGCGATACAGGGGAAGGTATGAGAGGTGCGCGAAGGCACAGCGATATAGGGGATGCTATGGGAGGTGCGCGAATACACAGTGATATAGGGGACGTTATGAGATGTGCATAAAAACACGGCAATATAGGGGAAGTTATGAGAGGTGCGTGAAAACACAGCGATATAAGGGGACGTATGAGAGGTACACGAAGACACAGCGATATAGGGGAAGGTATGGGAGCTGCTCGAAAACAGGGCGATATAGGGAAAGGTATGATACGTGTGCGAAACACAGTAATATAGGGGATGGTATGGGAGATGCACGAAAACACAGTGATATACGGGAAGACATGAGAGGTGTGTGAAAACTGAGCGATATAGGGGACGCTATTGGATGTGCGCGAAAACACAGTGATATAGGGGAAGATATGAGAGGTGTGCGAGAACACGGCGATATAGGTGAAATTATGAGAGGTGCGTGAAAACACGTTGATACAGGGAACTGTATCAGAAGTGCAAGGACACAGAGCGATATAGGGGAAGTAATGAGAGGAGCGGTAACACAGCGATATAGGTGAAGAAATGAGAGTTGCGCGAAAACACGGCGATATAGGGGAAGATATGAGAGGTGCGCAAAAACGCAGCGATGTAGGCGAAGCCATGGTTGGTGGACGGGAAACAGGGTGATATAGGGGAATGTATGAGAGGTGCGCGAAGGTGCAGCGATATATGGGACGTTAAGAGATGTGCATGAAAATGCGGCGATATTGGGGAAGCCATGAGAGGTGAGCAAAAATACGGCGATATAGGAGAAATTATGAGAGGTGCGTGAAAACACAGCGATATGGGGGGGGGTATGAGAGGTGCATAAAAACACAGCGATATAGGGGAAGGTATGGAAGATGCGCGAAAACAGGGCGATATAGGGGAAGGTATGAGATGTGCGCGAAGGCACAGCAATATAAGGGATGCTATGGGAAGTGCGCGAATACACAGCGATATAGGGGACGCAATGAGATGTGCATGAAAACACGGCAATATAGGGGAAGGTATAAGAGCTGCACAAAAATACAGTGATATAGGAGAATTTATGAGAGGGGCGTGAAAACACAGCGAGATAAGGGAAGGTATGAGAGGTGCACGAAGACACAGCGATATTGGGGAAGGTATGGGAGGTGCGCGAAAACACCGTGATATAGGGGAAGACATGAGAGGTGCGCAAAAAGAGGGCAATATAGTGGAACCTATGGGATGTGCGCGAAACCACGGTGATACAGGGGAATGTATCAGAGGGGCGAGAAAACACAGCGATATAGGGGACGCTATGGGACATGCGCAAAAAAACAGTGATATAGGGGAAGATATAAGAGGTGTGCGAAAACAGGGCGATATAGGTGAAATTATGAGAGGTGCGCGAAAACACGTTAATACAGGGAACTGTATCAGAAGTGCGAGAACACAGAGTGATATAGGGGAAGTAATGAGAGGAGCGGAAACACAGCGATATAGGTGAAGACATGAGAGGTGCGCGAAAACACGGCGATATAGGGGAAGCTATGAGAGGTAAGCAATAACACAGTGATAAAGGTGAAGTTATGGGATGTGCGCAAAAACAGGGCGATATAGGGGAAAGTATGAGAGGTGCACAAAAACACAGCGATGTACGGGATGCTATGGGAGGTGCATGAATACGCAGAGATATAGGAGACTTTATGAGATGTGCATGAAAGCATGGCGATATTGGGGAAGCCATGAGAGGTGTGCGAAAATACAGCGATATAGGGGACGGTATGGGAGGTGTGCGAAAACAGGGCGACATAGGGGAAGGTATGAGAGGTGCGTGAAGGCACCGCGATATAAGGGATGCTATGGCAGGTGCGCGAATACACAGCGATATATGCGACGTTAAGAGATGTGCATTAAAACACGGCGATATTGGGGAAGCCATGAGAGGTGTGCAAAAATATGGCGATATAGGAGAAATTATGAGAGGTGTGTGAAAACACAGCGATATAGAGGGAGGTATGAGAGGTGCATGTAAACACAGCGATATAGTGGAAGGTATGGAAGGTGCGCGAAAACAGGGCGATATAGGGTAAGCTATGAGAGGTGAGCAATAACACAGCGATCAAGGTGAAACTATGGGATGTGCGCGAAAACAGCGATGTAGATGAAGCTATGGGAGGTGCGCCAAAACACAGCGATATAGGGGACGGTATGAGATGTGCATGAATACACAGCGATATTGGGGAAGCCATGAGAGGTGCCTGAAAACAGAGCGATATAGGGGAAGGTATGAGAGGTGTGCAAAAACACAGCGATATAGGATTAGTTAAGAGAGGTGCGTGAAAACACAGCAATATAGGGGAATGTATGAGAGGAGCACGAAAACACAGCGATATCGGGGAAGGTATGGGAGTTGCGCGAAAACAGGGCGATATATGGGAATGCATGAGAGATGCGCGAAGGCACAGTCATATAGGGGATGGTATGGGAGGTGCGCAAATGCAGAGCGATATAGGGGACGTTATGAGATGTGCATGAAAACACGGCAATATAGGGGAAGGTATAAGAGCTGCGCAAAAATACAGTGACATAGGAGAAGTTATGAGAGGTGCGTAAAAACACAGCGAGATAAGGGAAGGTATGAGAGGAGCACAAAAACAGGGCGATAGAGGGGAAGGTATGAGAGGTGCGCGAAGGCACAGCGATATAGGGGATGCTATGGGAGGTGCGCGAATACACAGCGATATAGGGGACATTATCAGATGTGCATAAAAACACGGCAATACAGGGGAAGTTATGAGAGGTGCGTGAAAACACAGTGATATAAGCGAACGTATGAGAGGTACACGAAGACACAGCGATATAGGGGAAGGTATGGGAGCTGCTCGAAACAGGGCGATATAGGGAAAGGTATGATACGTGTGCGAAACACAGCAATATAGGGGATGGTATGGGAGATGCACGAAAACACAGTGATATAGGGGAAGACATGAGAGGTGCGTGAAAACAGAGCAATATAGGGGACGCTATTGGATGTGCGCGAAAATACAGTGATATAGGGGAAGATATGAGAGGTGTGCGAGAACACGGCGATATAGGTGAAATTATGAGAGGTGCACGAAAACACGTTGAAACAGGGAACTGTATCAGAAGTGCGAGAACACAGAGCAATATAGGGGAAGTAATGAGAGTTGCGCGAAAACACAGCGATACAGGGGAAGGTATGAGAGGTGCGCAAAAACGCAGCGATGTAGGCGAAGCCATGGGAGGGGCACAGGAAACAGGGCGATATAGGGGAAGGTATGAGAGGTGTGCTAAGGCACAGCGATATAGGGGATGCTGTGGCAGGTGCGCGAATACACAGCGATATATGGGACGTTAAGAGATGTGCATGAAAACACGACGATACTGGGGAAGCCATGAGAGGTGCGCAAAAATACGGCGATAAGGAGAAATTATGAGAGGTGCGTGAAAACACAGCGATATAGGGGGAGGTATGGAAGGTGCGCGAAAACAGGGCGATATAGGGGAAGGTATGAGAGGTGTGCGAAGGCACTGCAATATAAGGGATGCTATGGGAGGTGCGCGAATACACAGCGATATAGGGGACGTTATGAGATGTGCATGAAAACACGGCAATATTGGGGAAGCCATGAGAGGTGTGCGAAAATACAGCGATATAGGGGACGGTATGGGAGGTGTGCGAAAACAGGGCGACATAGGGGAAGGTATGAGATGTGCGCGAAGGCACAGCAATATAAGGGATGTTATGGGAGGTGTGCGAATACACAGCGATATAGGGGACGTTATGAGATGTGCATGAAAACATGGCAATATAGGGGAAGGTATAAGAACTGCGCAAAAATACAGCGATATATGTGAATTTATGAGAGGTGCGTGAAAACATAACAATATAAGGGAAGGTATGAGAGGTGCAGAAAAACACAGCGATATAGGGGAATGTATGGGAGGTGCGCGAAAACAGGGCGACGTAGGGGAAGGTATGAGAGGTGCGTGAAGGCACAGCGATATAGGGGATGCTATGGCAGGTGCGCGAATACACAGCGATATATGGGACGCTATGAGATGTGCATGAAAACACGGCAATATAGGGGAAGGTATAAGAGCTGCACAAAAATACAGTGAAATAGGAGAAGTTATGAGAGGTGCGTGAAAACACAGCGAGATAAGGGAAGGTATGAGAGGTGCACGAAAACACAGCGATATTGGGGAAGGTATGGGAGGTGAGCGAAAACAGGGAGATATAGGGGAAGTTATGAGAGGTGTGCGAAGGCACAGCGATATAGGGGATGCTATGAGAGGTGCGCGATAACACCGTGATATAGGGGAAGACATGAGAGGTGCGCAAAAACAGGGCAATATACTGGAACCTATGGGATGTGCGCGAAACCACGACGATACAGGGGAATGTATCAGAGGGGCGAGAAAACACAGCGATATAGGGGACGCTATAGGACATGCGCAAAAAAACAGTGATATAGGGGAAGATATGAGAGGTGTGCGAGAACAGGACGATATAGGTGAAATTATGAGAGGTGCGCGAAAACACGTTGATACAGGGAACTGTATCAGAAGTGCGAGAACACAGAGTGATATAGGGAACGTTATGAGAGGTGCTGAAACACAGCGATATAGGTGAAGACATGAGAGGTGCGCGAAAACACGGCGATATAGGGGAAGCTATGAGAGGTAAGCAATAACACAGTGATAAAGCTGAAGTTATGGGATGTGCGCAAAAACAGGGCGATATAGGGGAAGGTATGAGAGGTGCACAAAAACACAGCGATGTAGGCGAAGCCATGGGAGGTGCGTGGTAAACAGGGCGATATAGGGGAAGGTATGAGTGGTGCGCGAAGGCACAGCGATATAGGGGATGCTATGGGAGGTGTGCGAAAGCAGGACGACATAGGGGAAGGTATGAGAGGTGCGCTAAGGCACAGCGATATAGGGGATGCTATGGCAGGTGCGTGAATACACAGTGATATATGGGACTTTAAGAGATGTGCATGAAAACACGACGATACTGGGGAAGCCATGAGAGGTGCGCAAAAATACGGCGATAAGGAGAAATTATGAGAGGTGCGTGAAAACACAGCGATATAGGGGGAGGTATGGAAGGTGCGCGAAAACAGGGCGATATAGGGGAAGGTATGAGAGGTGCGCAAGGCACAGCGATATAGGGGATGCTATGGGATGTGCGTGAATACACAGAGATATCGGGGACGTGATGAGATGTGCATGAAAACGCAGTGATATTAGGGAAGGTATGAGAGGTGCACAAAAACACAGCGATATAGGAGAAGTTATGAGAGGTGTGCGAGAACAGGGCGATATAGGTGAAATTATGAGAGGTGCGCGAAAACACGTTGATACAGGGAACTGTATCAGAAGTGCAAGAACACAGATTGACATAGGGGAAGTAATGAGAGGTGCAGAAACACAGCGATATAGGTGAAGAAATGAGAGGTGCGCGAAAACACGGCGATATAGGGGAAGCTATGAGAGGTAAGCAATAACACAGTGATAAAGGTGAAGTTATGGGATGTGCGCAAAAACAGGGCGATATAGGGGAAAGTATGAGAGGTGCACAAAAACACAACGATGTAGGCGAAGCCATGGGAGGTGCGTGGTAAACAGGGCGATATAGGGGAAGGTATGAGCGGTGCGCAAAGGCACAGTGATATAGGGGATGCCATGGGAGGTGTGCGAAAACAGGACGACATAGGGGAAGGTATGAGAGGTGCGCTAAGGCACAGCGATATAGGGGATGCTATGGCAGTTGAGCGAATACACAGCGATATATGGGACGTTAAGAGATGTGCGTGAAAACACGGCGATATTGGGGAAGCCATGAGAGGTGCGCAAAAATACGACGATAAGGAGAAATTATGAGAGGTGCGTGAATACACAGCGATATAGGGGGAGGTATGGAAGGTGCGCGAAAACAGGGCGATATAGGGGAAGGTATGAGAGGTGCGCGAAGGCACAGCAATATAAGGGATGCTATGGGAGGTGCGCGAATATACAGCGATATAGGGGACGTTATGAGATGTGGATGAAAACACGGCAATATAGGGGAAGGTATAAGAACTGCGCAAAAATACAGCGATATAGGAGAATTTATGAGAGGTGCGTGAAAACACAGTGATATAAGCGGACGTATGAGAGGTACAGAAAGACACAGCGATATAGGGGAAGGTATGGGAGCTGCTCGAAACAGGGCGATATAGGGAAAGGTATGATACGTGTGCGAAACACAGCAATATAGGGGATGGTATGGGAGATGCACGAAAACACAGTGATATAGGGGAAGACATGAGAGGTGCGTGAAAACAGAGCGATATAGGGGACGCTATTGGATGTGCGCGAAAATACAGTGATATAGGGGAAGATATGAGAGGTGTGCGAGAACACGGCGATATAGGTGAAATTATGAGAGGTGCGCGAAAACACGCTGATACAGGGAACTGTATCAGAAGTGCGAGAACACAGAGCAATATAGGGGAAGTAATGAGAGTTGCGCGAAAACACAGCGATATAGGGGAAGGTATGAGAGGTGCGCAAAAACGCAGCGATGTAGGCGAAGCCATGGGAGGTGCACGGGAAACAGGGCGATATAGGGGAAGGTATGAGAGGTGCGCGAAGGCGCAGCGATATAGGGGATGCTATGGCAGTTGCACGAATACACAGCGATATATGGGACGTTAAGAGATGTGCATGAAAATGCGGCGATATTGGGGAAGCCATGAGAGGTTAGCAAAAATACGGCGATATAGGAGAAATTATGAGAGATGCGTGAAAACACGGCGATATAGGGGGAGGTATGAGAGGTGCATGAAAACACAGCGATATAGGGGAAGGTATGGAAGGTGCGCGAAAACAGGGCGATATAGGGGAAGGTATGAGATGTGCGCGAAAACACAGCGATATTGGGGAAGCCATGAGAGGTGAGCAAAAATACGGCGATATAGGAGAAATTATGAGAGATGCGTGAAAACACGGCGATATAGGGGGAGGTATGAGAGGTGCATGAAAACACAGTGATATTGGGGAAGGTATGGGAGGTGAGCAAAAACAGGGCGATATAGGGGAAGTTATGAGAGGTGTGCGAAGGCACAGCGATATAGGGGATGCTATGAGAGGTGCGCGAAAACACCGTGATATAGGGGAAGACATGAGAGGTGCGCAAAAACAGGGCAATATACTGCAACCTATGGGATGTGCGCGAAACCACGACGATACAGGGGAATGTATCAGAGGGGCGAGAAAACACAGCGATATAGGGGACGCTATGGGACATGCGCAAAAAAACAGTGATATAGGGGAAGATATGAGAGGTGTGCGAGAACAGGACGATATAGGTGAAATTATGAGAGGTGCGCGAAAACACGTTGATACAGGGAACTGTATCAGAAGTGCGAGAACACAGAGTGATATAGGGGAAGTAATGAGAGGTGCAGAAACACAGCGATATAGGTGAAGACATGAGAGGTGCGCGAAAACACGGCGATATAGGGGAAGCTATGAGAGGTAAGCAATAACACAGTGATAAAGGTGAAGTTATGGGATGTGCGCAAAAACAGGGCGATATAGGGGAAGGTATGAGAGGTGCACAAAAACACAGCGATGTAGGCGAAGCCATGGGAGGTGCGTGGTAAACAGGGCGATATAGGGAAAGGTATGAGTGGTGCGCAAGGCACAGCGATATAGGGGATGCTGTGGGATGTGCGTGAATACACAGAGATATAGGGGACGTGATGAGATGTGCATGAAAACGCAGTGATATTAGGGAAGGTATGAGAGGTGCACAAAAACACAGCGATATAGGAGAAGTTATGAGAGGTGTGTGAAAACACAGCGATATAGGGGAAGGTATGAAAGGTGCACGAAAACGCAGTGATATAAGGGAAGGTATAGGAGATGCGCGAAAATAGGGCGATATAGGGGAAGGTATGAGAGGTGCACGAAGGCACAGCGATATAGGGGATGCTATGGGAGGTGCGCAAAAACACAGCGATATTGGAGACGGTATGAGATGTGCATGAAAACACGGCGATATAGGGGAAAGTATGAGAGGTGCGCGAAAACTTGGTGTTACAGGGGAATGAATCAGAGGTGCCAGAAAACACAGTGATGTAGTGGAAGACATGAGAGGTGCGTGAAAATAGGGCAATATAATGGAAGGTATGGGATGTGCGCGAAAACAGGGCGATATAGGGGAAAGTATGAGAGGTGCACAAAAACACAGCGATGTAGGGGATGCTATGGGAGGTGTGTGAATACGCAGAGATATAGGAGACTTTATGAGATGTGCATGAAAACACAGCGATATTGGGGAAGCCATGAGAGGTGTGCGAAAATACAGCGATATAGGGGACGGTATGGGAGGTGTGCGAAAACAGGGCGACATAGGGGAAGGTTTGAGAGGTGCGTGAAGGCACCGCGATATAGGGGATGCTATGGCAGGTGCGCGAATACACAGCGATATATGGGACGTTAAGAGATGTGCATTAAAACACGGCGATATTGGGGAAGCCATGAGAGGTGTGCAAAAATATGGCGATATAGGAGAAATTATGAGAGGTGCGTGAAAACACAGCGATATAGAGGGAGGTATGAGAGGTGCATGAAAACACAGCGATATAGTGGAAGGTATGGAAGGTGCGCGAAAACAGGGCGATATAGGGGAAGGTATGAGAGGTGCGCAAGGCACAGCGATATAGGGGATGCTATGGGAGGTGTGCGAATACACAGCGATATAGGGAACGTTATGAGATGTGCATGAAAACACGGCAATATAGGGGAAGGTATAAGAACTGCGCAAAAATACAGCGAATTAGGAGAAGTTATGAGTGGTGCGTGAAAACACAGCGATATAAGGGTAGCTATGAGTGGTGCGTGAAAACACAGCGATATTGGGGAAGGTATGGGAGGTTCGTGAAAACAGGGCGATATAGGGGAAGTTATGAGATGTGCGCGAAGGACAGCGGTATAGGGGATGCTATGAGAGGTGCGCGAAAAACCGTGATATAGGGGAAGACATGAGAGGTGCGCAAAAACAGTGCAATATAATGGAAACTATGGGATGTGCGCGAAACCACGGCGATACAGGGGAATGTATCAGAGGTGTGAGAAAACACAGCGATATAGGGGACGCTATGGGACATGCGCAAAAAAACAGTGATACAGGGGAAGGTATGAGAGGTGTGCGAGAACACGGCGATATAGGGGAAATTGTAAGAGGTGCGCGAAAACATGGCAATACTGGAGAATGTATCAGAGGTGCGAGAAAACACAGCGATATAGGGGAAGTAATGATTGGAGCGAAAACATAGCGATATACGTGAAGACTTGCGAGATGCGCGAAAACACGGCGATATAGGGTAAGCTATGAGAGGTGAGCAATAACACAGCGATCAAGGTGAAACTATGGGATGTGCGCGAAAACAGCGATGTAGGCGAATCTATGGGAGGTGCGCCAAAACACAGCGATATAGGGGACGGTATGAGATGTGCATGAATACACAGCGATATTGGGGAAACCATGAGAGGTGCCTGAAAACAGAGCGATATAGGGGAAGGTATGAGAGGAGCGCGAAAACAGGGCGATAGAGGGGAGGTTATAAGAGGTGCGTGAAAACACGGTGATATTGGGGAAGGTATGAGAGGTGTGCAAAAACACAGCGGTATAAGGGAAGGTATGGGAGGTGCGCAAATATACAGCGATATAGAGGACGTTATGAGATGTGCATAACAACACGGCGATATAGGGGAAGCTATGAGAGGTGAGCAATAACACAGCGATAAAGGTGAATCTATGGGATGTGCGCGAAAAGACAGCGATATAGGGGAAGGTATGAGAGGTCCGCAAGGCACAGCGATATAGGGGGAGGTATGAGAAGTGCACGAAAACACAGCGATATAGGGGACGTGATGAGATGTGCATGAAAACGCAGTGATATTAGGGAAGGTATGAGAGGTGCACAAAAACACAGCGATATAGGGGGAGGTATGAGAGGTGTGTGAAAACACAGTGATATAGGGAAAGGTATGGAAGGTGCGCGAAAACAGGGCGATATAGGGGAAGGTATGAGAGGTGCACGAAGGCACAGCAATATAAGGGATGCTATGGGATGTGCGCGAATACACAGCGATATAGGGGACGTTATGAGATGTGCATGAAAACACGGCAATATAGGGGAAGGTATAAGAGCTGCGCAAAAATACAGTGATATAGGAGAAGTTATGAGAGGTGCGTGAAAACACAGCGATATAAGGGAAGGTATGAGAGGTGCACGAAAACACAGCGATATTGGGGAAGGTATGGGAGGTGCGCGAAATCAGGGCGCTATAGGGGAAGTTATGAGAGGTGCGCGAAAGCACAGCGATATAGGGGATGCTATGAGAGGTGCGCGAAAACACCGTGATATAGGGGAAGACATGAGAGGTGCGCGAAAACAGCGATGTAGGCGAAGTTATGGGAGATGCGCCAAAACACAGCGATATAGGGGACGGTATGAGATGTGCATGAATACACGGCGATATTGGGGAAGACATGAGAGGTGCCTGAAAACACAGCGATATAGGGGAAGGTATGAGAGGTGTGCAAAAACACAGCGATATAGGAGAAGTTAAGAGAGGTGCGTGAAAACACAGCAATATAGGGGAACGTAGGAGACGAGCACGAAAATACAGCGATATAGGGTAAGCTCTGAGAGGTGAGCAATAACACAGCGATATAGGGAACGGTATGAGATGTGCATGAATACACGGCGATATTGGGAAAGCCGTGAGAGGTGCCTGAACACACAGCGATATAGGGGAAGGTATGAGAGGTTCATGAAGGCACAGCGATATAGGGGATGCTATGGGAGGTGCGCGAAAACACAACGATATAGGAGACGGTATGAGATGTGCATAAAAACATGGCGATTTAGGGGGAGGTATGAGAGGTGAGCGTAAATACGGCGATATAGGGGAAAGTATGAGAGGTGCGCGAAAACTTGGCATTACAGGGGAATGCATCAGAGGTGCCAGAAAACACAGCTATGTAGTGGAATACATGAGAGGTGCGCGAAAACAGGGCAATATAGTGGAAGCTATGGGATGTGCACGAAAACAGGGCGATATAGGGGAAACTATGAGAGGTGCACGAAAACACAGCGATATAGGGGACGCAATGGGACGTGCGCGAAAACACGGGAAAACATAGGGGAATTTATGACAGGTGCGCGAGAACACGGCGAAATAGGGGAAATTATGAGAGGTGTGCGAAAACACGGCGATACGGGAGAATGTATCAGATGTGCGAGAAAACACAGAGATATAGAGGAAGTATTGAGAGGATCGAATACATAGCGATCTAGGTGAAGTCATGAGAGGTGAGCAAAAACACGGCGATACAGGGGAAGCTATGAGAGGTGAGCAATAACACAGCGATAAAGGTGAATTTATGGGATGTGCGCGAAAAGACAGCGATATAGGGGAAGCTATGAGAGGTTCGCAAGGCACAGCGGTATAGGGGATGCTATGGGAGGTGCGTGAATACACAGCGATATAGTGGACGTGATAAGATGTGCATGAAAACGCAGTGATATTAGGGAAGGTATGAGAGGTGCACAAAAACACAGCAATATAGGAGAAGTTATGAGAAGTGTGCGAAAACACAGCGATATAGGGGAAGGTATGAGATGTGCATGAAAACACGGCAATATAGGGGAAGGTATAAGAGCTGCTCAAAAATACAGTGATATAGGAGAAGTTATGAGACGTGCGTGAAAACACAGCGAGATAAGGGAAGGTATGGGAGGTGCACGAAAACACAGCGATATTGGGGAAGGTATGGGAGGTGCGCGAAAACAGGGCGATATAGGGGAAGGTATGAGCGGTGCGCGAAAGCACAGCGATATAGGGGATGCTATGGCAGGTGCACGAATACGCAGCGATATATGGGACGTTAAGAGATGTGCATGAAAACACGGCGATATTGGGGAAGCCATGAGAGGTGCGCAAAAATACGGCGATAAGGAGAAATTATGAGAGGTGCGTGAAAACACAGCGATATAGGGGGAGGTATGGAAGGTGCGCGAAAACAGGGCGATATAGGGGAAGGTATGAGAGGTGCGCGAAGGCACAGCAATATAAGGGATGCTATGGGAGGTGCGCGAATACACAGCGATATAGGGGACGTTATGAGATGTGCATGAAAACACGGCGATATTGGGGAAGCCATGAGAGGTGTGCGAAAATACAGCGATATAGGGGACGGTATGGGAGGTGTGCGAAAACAGGGCGACATAGGGGAAGGTATGAGATGTGCGCGAAGGCACAGTAATATAAGGGATGTTATGGGAGGTGCGCGAATACACAACGATATAGGGGACGTTATGAGATGTGCATGAAAACATGGCAATATAGGGGAAGGTATAAGAACTGCGCAAAAATACAGCGATATAGGAGAATTTATGAGAGGTGCGTGAAAACATAACGATATAAGGGAAGGTATGAGAGGTGCACGAAAACACAGCGATATTGGGGAAGGTATGGGAGGTGCGCGAAAACAGGGCGATATAGGGGACGTTATGAGAGGTGCGCGAAGGCACAGCGATAGAGGGGAAGACATGAGAGCTGCGCAGAAACAGGGCAATAGAGTGGAACCTGTGGGATGTGCGCGAAACCACGGCAATACAGGGGAATGTATCAGAGGTGCAAGAAAACACAGCGATATAGGGGAAGGTATGAGATGTGCACAAAAATACATCGATATCGGGGAAGGTATGAGAGCTGCGTGAAAACATAGTGATATAGGTGAAGGTATGAGAGGAGCGCGAAAACAAGGCGATGTAGGGGAAGTTATGAGTGGTGTGTGAAAACCCAGCGACATTGGGGACGTTATGAGATGTGCATGAAAACACGGTGATATTGGGGAAGGTATGAGCGGTGTGCAAAAACACAGCGATATACGAGAATGCATGAGAGGTGCGCGAATGCACAGTGATATAGGGGATGGTATGGGAGGTGCGCAAATACACAGCGATATAGGGGACGTTATGAGATGTGCGCAAAAATACATCGATATAGGGGAAGGTATGAGAGGTGCGCGAAAACAGCAATGTAGGCAAAGCTATAGGAGGTGCGCGAAAACAGGGCGATATACGGGAATGCATGAGAGGTGCGCGAAGGCACAGTGATATAGGGGATGGTATGGGAGTTGCGCAAATACCCAGCGATATAGGGGACGTTATGAGATGTGCATGAAAACACATCAATATAGGGGAAGGTATGAGATGTGTGCAAAAATACATCGATATAGGGGAAGGTATGAGAGGTGCGCGAAAACAGCAATGTAGACGAAGCTTTGGGAGGTGCGCGAAAGCATAGCGATATAGGGGAAGGTATGAGATGTGCATGAATACACGGCGATAGTCGGGAAGCAATGAGAGGTTTGCGAAAACACAGCGATATAGGGGAAGGTATGAGAGCTGCGTGAAAACACAGTGATATAGGGGAAGGTATGAGAGGTGCTCGAAAGCGGGGCAATATAGGGGAAGGTATGAGAGGTGTGCGAAGGCAAAGCAATATAGAGGATGCTATGGGAGGTGCGCGAAAACACGGCGATATAGGGGAAGCTATGAGAGGTAAGCAATAACACAGTGATAAAGGTGAAGTTATGGGATGTGCGCAAAAACAGGGCGATATAGGGGAATGTATGAGAGGTGCACGAAAACACAGCGATATAGGGTAAGGTATGAGAGGTTTGCGAGAACACGGTGATATAGGGGAAATTATGAGAGGTGTGCGAATACGCGGCGATACGGGAGAATGTATCAGATGTGCGAGAAAACACAGCGATATAGGGGAAGCATTGAGAGGAGCGAAAACATAGCGATCTAGGTGAAGACATGAGAAGTGCATGAAAACACGGCGATATAGGGGAAGCTATGAGAGGTGAGCAAAAACACGGCGATACAGGGGAAGCTATGAGAGGTGAGCAATAACACAGCGATAGAGGTGAATCTATGGGATGTGCGCGAAAAGACAGCGATATAGGGGAAGCTATGAGAGGTGAGCAAGGCACAGCGATATAGGGGATGCTATGGGAGGTGCGTGAATACACAGCGATATAGGGGACGTGATGAGATGTGCATGAAAACGCAGCGATATTAGGGAAGGTATCAGAGGTGTACAAAAACACAGCGATATAGGAGAAGTTATGAGAGGTGTGCGAAAACACAGCGATATAGGGGAAGATATGAAAAGTGCACGAAAACACAGAGATATATTCGGGAAGGAATGGGATATGCACGAATACACAGCGATATAGGGGACGTTATGAGATGTGCATGAAAACACAGCCATATAGGGGAAGGTATGAGAGGTGCATGAAGGCACAGCGATATGGGAGACGGTATGAGATGTGCATAAAAACATGGCGATATAGGGGGAGGTATGAGAGGTGCGCGTAAACACGGCGATATAGGGGAAAGTATGAGAGGTGCGCGAAAACTTGGCGTTACAGGGGAAAACATCAGAAGTGCCAGAAAACACAGCGATGTAGTGGAAGCCATGAGAGGTGCACGAAAACAGGGCAATATAGTGGAAGGTATGGGATGTGCACGAAAACAGGGCGATATAAGGGAAGGTATGAGAAGTGCGCGAGAACACGGCGATATAGGGGAAATAATGAGAGGTGTGCGAAAACTCAGCGATACGGGAGAATGTATCAATTGTGCGAGAAAACACAGCGATATAGGGGAAGTATTGAGAGGAGCGAAAACATAGCGATCTAGGTGAAGACATGAGAGGTGTGCAAAAATTCGGCGATACAGGGGAAGCTATGAGAGGTGAGCAATAACACAGTGATAAAGCTGAATCTATGGGATGTGTGCGAAAAGACAGCGATATAGGGGAAGCTATGAGAGCTGCACAAGGCACAGTGATATAGGGGATGCTATGGGAGGTGCGCGAATACACAGCGATATAGGGGACGTGATGAGATGTGCATGAAAACAGCGATATTAGGGAAGGTATTAAAGGTGCACAAAAACTCAGTGATATAGGAGAAGTTATGAGAGGTGTGTGAAAACACAGCGATATAGGGGAAGCAATCGGAGGTGCGCGAAAACTGTGCGATATAGGAGAAGGTATGAGATGTGCATGAATACACGGCAATATTCGGGAAGCCATGAGAGGTGCCTGAAAACACAGCGATATAGGGGAAGGTATGAGAGGTGTGTAAAAACACAGCGATATAGGAGAAGTTAAGAGAGGTGCATGAAAACACAACAATATAGGGGAAGGCATGAGAGGAGCACAAAAACACAGCGATATCGGGGAAGGTATGCGAGGTGCGCGAAAACAGAGCGATATATGGGAATGCATGAGAGGTGCACGAAGGCACAGTGATATAGGGTATGGTATGGGAAGTGCGCAAATACAGAGGTATATAGGGGACGTTATGAGATGTGCATGAAAACACATCAATATAGGGAAAGGTATGAGATGTGCGCAAAAATACATCGATATAGGGGAAGGTATGAGAGGTGCGCAATAACACAGCGATAAAGGTGAATATATGGGATGTGCGCGAAAAGACAGCGATATAGGGGAAGCTATGAGAGGTGCGCAAGGCACAGCGATATAGGGGATGCCATGGGAGGTGCGTGAATGCACAGCGATATAGTGGACGTGATGAGATGTGCATGAAAACGCAGTGATATTAGGGAAGGTATGAGAGGTGCACAAAAACACAGCGATATAGGAGAAGTTATGAGAGGTGTGCGAAAACACAGCGATATAGGGGAAGGTATGAAAGGTGCACGAAAACGCAGTGATATAAGGGAAGGTATAGGAGATGCGCGAAAACAGGGCGATATAGGGGAACGTATGAGAGGTGCACGAAGGCACAGTGATATAGGGGATGCTATGGGAGGTGCGCAAAAACACAGCGATATAGGAGACGGTATGAGATGTGCATAAAAACACAGCGATGTAGTGGAAGACATGAGAGGTGCGCGAAAACAGGGCAATATAGTGGAAGGTATGGGATGTGTGCGAAAACAGGGCGATATAGGGGAAGGAATGAGAGGTGCGCGAAGGCACAGTGATATAGGAGATGCTATGGGAGGTGCGCGATTGCACAGCGATATAGGGGACGTTATGAGATGTGCATAAAAACACGGCAATATAGGGTAAGTTATGACAGGTGCGCAAAAATACAGCAATACAGGGGAAGTTATGAGAGGTGCGTGAAAACACAGCGATATAAGGGATAGGTATGAGAGGTACACGAAAACACAGCGATATAGGGGAAGGTATGGGAGGTGCTCGAAAACAGGGCGATATAGGGAAAGGTATGAGACGTGTGCGAAACACAGCAATATAGGTGATGGTATGGGAGATGCACGAAAACACAGTGATATAGGGGAAGACATGAGAGGTGCGTGAAAACAGAGCGATATAGGGGACGCTATTGGACGTGCGAGAAAACACAGTGATATAGGGGAAGATATGAGAGGTGTGCGAGAGCACGGCGATATAGGTGAAATTATGAGAGGTGCGCGAAAACACGTTGATACAGGGAACTATATCAGAAGTGCGAGAACACAGAGCGATATGGGGGAAGTAATGAGAGGAGCGGAAACACAGCGATATAGGTGAAGAAATGAGAGGTGCGCGAAACCATGGCGATATAGGGGAAGGTATGAGAGGTGCGCAAAAACACAGCGGTGTAGGCGAAGCCATGGGAGGTGCACGGGAAACAGTGCGATATAGGGGTAGGTATGAGCGATGCGCGAATGCACAGCGATATAGGGGATGCTAAGGGAGGTGCGTGAATACACAGAGATATATGGGACGTTATGAGATGTGCATGAAAACACGGCTATATTGGGGAAGCCATGAGAGGTGTGCAAAAATACGGCGATATAGGAGAAATTATGAGAGGTGTGTGAAAACACAGCATTATAGGGGAAGGTATGAGAGGTGTGCAAAAACACAGCGATATAGTGGAAGTTATGAGAGGCGCGTGAAAGCACAGTGATATGGGGAATCTATGAGAGGTGCACAAAAACACAGCGATATAGGGGAAGGCATGGGAGGTGCGCGAAAACAGGGCGATATTGGGGAAGGTATGAGAGGTGCGAGAAAACATCACAATACAGGGTAATGCATCAGAGGTGCGAGAAAACACAGTGATATAGGGGAAGTTATGAGAGCAGCGAAAACACAGCGATATAGGGGAAGACATGAGATGTGCGCGAAAACACAGCGATATAGTGGAAGCTATGAGAGGTGCGCAAAAACGCAGCGATAAAGGTGAAACTATATCAGGGTGCGAAAAGACAGCGATATAGGTGAAGGCATGCGAGGCGCGCGAAAGCACAGCGATGTAGCGGAAGATATGGGAGGTGCGCGAAAACACAGCGATATAGGGGAATGTATGAAATATGCATGAAACACAGCGATATCGGGGATGCATTGAGAGATGCGCAAAAACACGGCTATATAGGGAAAAGTATGAGAGGTGCGCAAAAACACGGCGATACAGGGGAATGCATCAGAGGTGCAAGAAAACACAGCGATATAGGGGACGTTATGAGAGGATCGAAAACAGAGCGACATAGGGGAAGGCATGAGAGGTGCGCGAAAACGAGGCAATATAGTGGAAGCTATGGGATGTGTGCGAAAACAGGGCGATATAGGGGAAGGTATGAGAGGTGCGCGAAAAGACAGCGATATAGGGGAAGGTATGAGAGGTGCACGAAAACACAGCGATATCGGGGAAGGTATGGGAGCTGCGCAAAAACAGCGCAATATAGGGGAAGGTATGAGATGTGCACTAAAACACAGCGATACAGGGGAAGGAATGGGAGGTGTGCGAAAACAGGGCGATATAGGGGAAGGTATAAGAGGTGTGCGAGAATACAGCGATGTAGGGGAAATTATGAGAGGTGCGTGACAACACGGCGATACAGGGGAATGTATCAGAGCTGTGATAAAACACAGCGATATAATGGAAGTAATGACAGGAGCAAAAACATAGCGATATAGGTGAAGACATGAGAGGTGCGTGAAAACATAGTGATATAGGGGAAATTATAGGAGGAGTGCGAAAACAGGGCGATATAGGGGAAGGTATGAGGGTGCACGAAGGCACAGCGATATAGGGGAAGCAATGGGAGGTGCGCGAAAATACAGTGATATAGGTGACGGTATGAGACGTGTATGAAATCACGGTGTATAGGGGAAGCTATGAGAGGTACGCAAAAACACGGTGATATAGGGGAAAGTATGAGAGGTGCGCGAAAACTTGGCGTTACATGGGAATGCATCAGAAGTGCGAGAAAACACAGCGATGTAGGGGAAGACATGAGAGGTGCGCGAAAACAGGGCAATATAGAGGAAGCTTTGGGATGTGCGCGACAACACGGAGATACAGGGGAATGCATCAGAGGTGCGAGAAAACACAGCGATATAGGGAACGCTATGGGACTTGCGCGAAAACACAGTGATTTAGGGGAAGGTATGAGAGGTCTGCGAGAACACGGCGATATGGGGAAATTATAAGAGGTGCACGAAAACACAGCGATATAGGGGACGGTATGAGACGAGCGCGAATACACGGCGATATTGGGGAAGCCATGAGAGGTGCGTGAAAACACAGCGATATAGGGGAAATTATAGGAGGTGTGCGAAAACAGGGCGATATAGGGGAATGTATGAGAGGTGCACGAAGGCACAGCGATATAGGGTAAGCAATGGGAGGTGTGCCAAAATACAGTGATATAGGTGACGGTATGAGATGTGTATGAAAACACGGTGTATAGGGGAAGCTATGAGAGGTACGCGAAAACACGGTGATATAGGGGAAAGTATGAGAGGTGCGCGAAAACTTGGCGTTACATGGGAATGCATCAGAAGTGCGAGAAAATACAGCGATGTAGGGGAAGACATGAGAGGTGCGCGAAAACAGGGCAATATAGTGGAAGCTATGGAATGTGCGCGAATACAGGGCGATGTGGGGAAGGTATGAGAGGTGTGCGAGAACACAGCGATATAGGGTACTCTATGGGAGGTGCACGAATACACAGCAACATAGGGGACGTTAAGAGATGTGCATGAAAACACGGCGATATTGGGCAAGCCAGGAGAGGTGCACAAAAACACAGCGATATAGGAGACGGTATGAGATGTGCATAAAAACATGGCCATATAGGGGGAGGTATGAGAGGTGCACGTAAATACGGCGATATAGGGGAATGTATGAGAGGTGCGCGAAAACTTGGCGTTACAGGGGAATGCATCAGAGGTGCCAGAAAATACAGCTAATTAGTGGAATACATGAGAGGTGCGCGAAAACAGGGCAATATAGGGGAAATTATGACAGGTGTGCGAAAACACGGCGATACGGGAGAATGTATCAGATGTGCGAGAAAACACAGCGGTATAGGGGAAGTATTGAGAGGATGGAATACATAGCGATCTAGGTGAAGACATGAGAGGTGCGCGAAAACATGGCGATTTTGGGGAAGCTATGAGAGGTGAGCAATAACACAGCGATAAAGGTGAATCTATGGGATGTGCGCGAAAAGAAAGCGATATAGGGGAAGCTATGAGAGGTGCTCAAGGCACAGCGATATAGGGGATGCTATGGGAGGTGCGTGAATACACAGCGATATAGTGGACGTGATGAGATGTGCATGAAAACGCAGTGATATTAGGGAAGGTATGAGAGATGCACAAAAACACAGCGATATAGGAGAAGTTATGGGATGTGTGCAAAACCACGGCGATACAGGGGAATGTATGAGAGGTGCGAGAAAACACAGCGATATAGGGGACGTTATGGGACATGCGTAAAAAACAGTGATATAGGGGAAGGTATGAGAGGTGTGCGAGAACACGGCGATATAGGGGAAATTGTATGAGGTGCACGAAAACATGGCAATACAGAAGAATGTATCAGAGGTGCGAGAAAACACAGCGATATAGGGGAAGTAATGATAGGAGCGAAAACATAGCGATATAGGTGAAGACATGTGAGGTGCGCGAAAACACGGCGATATAGGGTAAACTATGAGATGTGACCAATAACACAGCGATCAAGGTGAAGCTATGGGATGTGCGCGAAAACAGCGATGTAGGCGAAGCTATGGGAGGTGCGCGAAAACACAGCAATATAGGCAACGGTATGAGATGTGCATGAATACACGGCGATATTGGGGAAGACATGAGAGGTGCCTGAAAACACAGCGATATAGGGGAAGGTATGAGAGGTGTGCAAAAACACAGCGATATAGGAGAAGTTAAGAGAGGTGCGTGAAAACACAGCAATATAGGGGAACGTAGGAGACGAGCACGAAAATACAGCGATATAGGAGAAGTTAAGAGAGGTGCGTGAAAACACAGCGATATAGGAGAAGGTATGAGAGGTGCACGAAAACAGCGATATAGGTGAAGGAATGGGAGGTGCGCGAAAACAGGGCGATACTTGAGAAGGTATGAGAGGTGCGCGAAGGCACAGCGATATAAGGGATGCTATGGGAGGTGTGCGAATACACAGCGATATAGAGGACGTTATGAGATGTGCATAACAACACGGCGATATAGGATAAGTTATGAGAGGTGCGCAAAAACACGGCGATATAGGAGAAGTTATGAGAGGTGCGTGAAAACACAGCGATATAGGGGAAGGTATGAGAGGTGCACGAAAACACAGCGATATAGAGGAAGGTATGGGAGGTGCGCGAAAACAGAGTGACATAGGGGAAGTTATGAGAGGTGTGCAAGAACATGGCTATATAGGGGAAATTATGAGAGGTCCACGAAAACACGGCGATATATGAGAAGTTATGAGAAGTGAGTGAAAACACAGCGATATAGGGGAAGGTATGAGAGGTGCGCGAAAACACAGCGACGTGGGCGTAGCTATGGGAGGTGCACGAAAGCACAGCGATATAAGGGACGGTATGAGATGTGCATGAATACACGGCAATATTGGGGAAGCCATGAGAGATGCGCGAAAACACAGCAATATAGGGGAAGGTATGAGAGGTGCACGAAAACACAACGATAAAAGGGAAGGTATGGGAGGTGTGCGAAACCAGGACGATATAGGGGAAGGTATGAGATGTGCGCGAAGGCACAGCGATATAGGGGATTCTATGGGAGGTGCGTGAATACACAGCAATATGGGGGACATTATGAGATGTGATTGAAAACACGGCGATATAGGGGAAGGTATGAGAGGTGCATGAAAACACAGCAATATATAGGAAGGTATGGGAGGTGCGCGAAAACACAGTGATATAGGGGAAGACATGAGAGTGCTCGAAAACAGGGCTATAAGTGGAAGCTATGGGATATGCGTGAACACATGGCGATACAGGGAAAGGTATGAGAGGTGCCCGAAAACACAGCGATACAGGGGATGCTATGGGACGTGCGCGAAAACACAATGATATAGTGGAAGGTATGAGAGGTGTGCAAGAACATGGCTATATAGGGGAAATTATGAGAGGTCCCCGAAAACACGGCGATATATGAGAAGTTATGAGAGGTGAGTGAAAACACAGCGATGTAGGGGAAGGTGTGAAGGTATGAGAGGTGCACGAAAACACAGCGATATAAGGGAAGGTATGAGAGGAGCGCGAAGGCACAGTGATATAGGGGACGGTATGAGATGTGCATGAAAACACGGAGATATCGGGAAGAAATGAGAGATGCGTGAAAACACGGCGATATAGGGGAAAGTATGAGAGGCGCGCAAAAACACGGCGATACAGGGGAATGCATCAGAGGTGCGAGAAAACACAGCGATATCGGGGAAGTTATGAGAGAAGCAAAAACACAGCAATGTAGGGGAGACATGAGAGGTGCACGAAAATAGGGCAATGTAGTGAGAGCTATGGGCTGTGCATGAAAACGGGGCGATATAGGGGAATGTATGAGAGCTGCGCGAAAACACAGCAATATAGGGGACTCCATGGGACGTGCGTGAAAACACAGTGATATAGGGGAAGGTAAGCGAGCTGCGCGGGAACACGGCGATATAGGGGAAAGTAGGAGAGGTCCGCGAAATCTTGGCGTTATAGGGGAATGCATCAGAGGTGTGAGAAAACACAGCGATGTAGGGGAAGACATGAGAGGTGCGCGAAAACAGGGCAATGTAGTGGAAGCTATGGGACGTGCGCGAAAACACAGTGATATAGGGGATGGTATGAGAGGTGTGCGAGAACACGGCAATATAGGCGAAATTATGAGAGGTGCGCGAAAACACGGCGATACAGGAGAATATATCAGATGTGAGAGAAAACACAGCGATATAGGGGAATTAATGAGAAGAGCGAAAACATAGCGATCTAGGTGAAGACATGAGAGGTGCGTGAAAACACGGCGATATAGGGGAAGCTATGAGAGGTGAGCAAAAATATGGCGATATAGGGGAATCTATGAGAGGTGAGCAATAACACAGTGATAAAGGTGAAGCTATGGGATGTGCGCGAAAAGTCAGCGATACAGGAGAAGTTATGAGAGGTGCGTGAAAACACAGCGTTATGGGGAAGGTATGGAAGGTGCGCGAAAACAGGGCGATATAGGGGAAGTTATGAGAGGTGCGCGAAGGCACAGCAATATAGGGGATGCTATGGCAGGTGCGCGAATACACAGCGATATATGGGACGTTAAGAGATGTGCATTAAAACACGGCGATATTGGGAAGCCATGAGAGGTGTGCAAAAATACGGCGATATAGGAGAAATTATGAGAGGTGCGTGAAAACACAGCGATAGAGGGAGGTATGAGAGGTGCATGAAAACACAGCGATATAGTGGAAGGTATGGAAGGTGCGCGAAAACAGGGCGATATAGGGGAAGGTATGAGAGGTGCGCGAAGTCACAGCAATACAAGGGATGCTATGGGAGGTGCGCGAATACACAGCGATATAGGGGACGTTATGAGATGTGCATGAAAACACGGCAATATAGGGGAAGGTATAAGATCTGCGCAAAATACAGCGAATTAGGAGAAGTTATGAGAGGTGTGTGAAAACACAGCGATATAAGGGAAGGTATGAGAGGTGCACGAAAACACAGCGATATTGGGGAAGGTATGGGAGGTGCATGAAAACAGGGCGATATAGGGTAAGCTATGAGAGGTGAGCAATAACACAGCGATGAAGGTGAAGCCATGGGATGTGCGCGAAAACAGCGATGTAGGCGAAGCTATGGGAGGTGCGCCAAAACACAGCGATATAGGGGACGGTATGAGATGTGCATGAATACACGGCGATATTGGGGAAGCCATGAGAGGTGCCTGAAAACACAGCGATATAGGGGAAGGTATGAGAGGTGTGCAAAAACACAGCGATATAGGAGAAGTTAAGAGAGGTGCATGAAAACACAGCAATATAGGGGAAGGTATGAGAGGAGCACAAAAACACAGCGATATCGGGAAGGTATGGGAGGTGCGCGAAAACAGGGCGATATATGGGAATGCATGAGAGGTGCGCGAAGGCACAGTGATATAGGGGATGGTATGGGAGGTGCGCAAATACAGAGGTATATAGGGGACGTTATGAGATGTGCAAGAAAACACATCAATATAGGGAAAGGTATGAGATGTGAGCAAAAATACATCGATATAGGGGAAGGTATGAGAGGTGCGCGAAAACAGCGATGTAGGCGAAGCTATGGGAGGTGCGCGAAAGCACAACGTTATAGGGGAAGGTATGAGATGTGCATGAATACACGGCGATAGTCGGGAAGCCATGAGAGGTGTGCGAAAACACAGCGATATAGGGGAAGGTATGAGAGCTGCGTGAAAACACAGTGATATAGGGGAAGGTATGAGAGGAGCGCGAAAACAGGGTGATAGAGGGGAGGTTATGAGAGGTGCATGAAAACATGGTGATATTGGGGAAGGTATGAGAGGTGTGCAAAAACACAGCGGTATATGGAAATGCATGAGAGGTGCACGAAAACACAGTGATATAGTGGAAGGCATGAGAGGTGTGCAAGAACATGGCTATATAGGGGAAATTATGAGAGGTCCGCGAAAACACGGCGATATATGAGAAGTTATGAGAGGTGAGTGAAAACATAGCGATATAGGGGAAGGTGTGAAGGTATGAGAGGTGCACGAAAACGCAGCGATATAGGGAAGGTATGAGAGGTGCGCGAAGGCACAGTGATATAGGGGACGGTATGAGATGTGCATGAAAACACGAAGATATCGGGGAAGAAATGAGAGATGCGTGAAAACACGGCGATATAGGGGAAAGTATGAGAGGAGCGCAAAAACACGGCGATACAGGGGAATGCATCAGAGGTGCGAGAAAACACAGCGATATAGGGGAAGTAATGAGAGAAGCAAAAACACAGCGATGTAGAGGAGACATGAGAGGTGCACGAAAACAGGGCAATGTAGTGAGAGCTATGGGATGTGTATGAAAACAGGGCGATATAGGGGATGGTATGAGAGCTGCGCGAAACACAGCAATATAGGGGACTCCATGGATGTGCGTGAAAACACAGTGATATAGGGGAAGGTATGCGAGCTGCGCGAGAACACGGCGATATAGGGGAAAGTAGGAGAGGTCCGCGAAATCTTGGCGTTATAGGGGAATGCATCAGAGGTGTGAGAAAACACAGCGATGTAGGGGAAGACATGAGAGGTGCGCGAAAACAGGGCAATGTAGTGGAAGCTATGGGACGTGCGCGAAAACACAGTGATATAGGGGATGGTATGAGAGGTGTGCGAGAACACGGCGATACAGGTGAAATTATGAGAGGTGCGCGAAAACACGGCGATACAGGAGAATATATCAGATGTGCGAGAAAACACAGCGATATAGGGGAATTAATGAGAAGAGCGAAAACATAGCGATCTAGGTGAAGACATGAGAGGTGCGCGAAAACACGCGATATAGGGAAAGTTAGGAGAGGTGAGCAAAAACATGGCGATATAGGGGAATCTATGAGAGGTGAGCAATAACACAGCGATAAAAGTGAAGCTATGGGATGTGCGCCAAAAGACAGCGATATAGGAGAAGTTATGAGAGGTGCGTGGAAACACAGCGATATGGGGAAGGTATGGAAGGTGCGCGAAAACAGGGATATATAGGGGAAGTTATGAGAGGTGCGCGAAGGCACAGCAATATAGGTGATACTATGGCAGGTGCGCGAATACACAGTGATATATGGGACGTTAAGAGATGTGCATTAAAACACGGCAATATTGGGGAAGCCATGAGAGGTGATCAAAAATACGGCGATATAGGAGAAATTATGAGAGGTGCGTGAAAACACAGCGATATAGAGGGAGGTATGAGTGGTGCATGAAAACACAACGATATAGAGTAAGGTATGGAAGGTGCGCGAAAACAGGGCGATATAGGGGAAGGTATGAGAGGTGCGTGAAAGCACAACAATACAAGGGATGCTATGGGAGGTGCGCGAATACACAGCGATATAGGGGACGTTATGAGGTGTGCATGAAAACACGGCAATATAGGGGAAGCTATGAGAGGTGAGCAATAACACAGCGATAAAGGTGAATCTATGGGATGTGCGCGAAAACACAGCGATATAGGGGGAGGTATGAGAGGTGCACAAAACACAGCAATATAGGGGACGTGATGAGAGGTGTGTGAAAACACAGCGATTTAGGGGGAGGTATGAGAGGTGCATGAAAACACAGCGATATAGGGGAAGGTATGGAAGGTGCGCGAAAACAGGGCGATATAGGGGAAGGTATGAGAGGTGCACGAAGGCACAGCAATATAAGGGATGCTATGGGATGAGCGCGAATACACAGCGATATAGGGGACGTTATGAGATGTGCATGAAAACACGGCAATATAGGGGAAGGTATAAGAGCTGCGCAAAAATACAGTGATATAGGAGAAGTTATGAGAGGCGTGTGAAAACACAGCAATATAGGGGAGGTATGAGATGTGCAAGAAAACACAACG
>NW_027275314.1:0-62194 GCF_030028105.1 Mobula birostris
AACTCATGCCCTGAATCTCATGCCGTGAAACTCCTGCCCTGAATCTCCTGTCCTGAAACTCATGCCCTGAATCTCATGCCCTAAATCTCATGCCCTGAAATTCATGCACTGAAACTCATCCCCTGAATGTCATGCTCTGAAACTCAAGCCCAGATTCTCCTGCCCTGAAACTCATGCCCTGAAACTCATGCCCTGAATCTCATGCCCTGAAACTGCTGCTCTGAATATCATGCGCTAAATCTCATGACCTTAAACTCAAGCCGTGAATATCCTGCCCTGAAACTGCTGCCCTGAATCTCCTGCCTTGAAACTCATGCCCTGAATCTCATGCCCTCAAACTCTTGCACTGAAACACCTGCCCTAAAACACATGCCCTGAATGTCATGCCCTGAAATTCCTGCCCTGAAACTCATGCCCTGAATTTCATGCCCTGAAACTCTTGCACTGAAACACCTACCCTAAAACTCATGCCCTGAATCTCATGCCCTGAATTTCCTGCCCTGAAACTCATGCCCTGAATCTCATGCCCTGAAAGTCCTGCACTGAAACTCCTGTCATGAAACTCTTGCCCTGAATCTCATGCCCTGAAACTCCTGCCATGAAACTACCGCCCTGAAACTGCTGCCCTGAATCTCAAGCCCTGAAACCACAGACCTGAAACTCATGCCCTGAAACTCATGTCCTGAATCTCATGCCCTGAAACTCTTGCACTGAAACACCTACCCTAAAACTCATGCCCTGAATCTCATGCCCTGAATTTCCTGCCCTGAAACTCATGCCCTGAATCTCATGCCCTGAAATTCCTGCACTGAAACTCCTGTCATGAAACTCTTGCCCTGAATCTCATGCCCAGAAACTCCTGCCATGAAACTACCGCCCTGAAACTGCTGCCCTGAATCTCAAGCCCTGAAACCACAGACCTGAAACTCATGCCCTGAAACTCATGTCCTGAATCTCATGCCCTGAAACTCATGCCCTGAATCTCATGCCGTGAAACTCCTGCCCTCAAACTCATGCACTGAAACTCATGCCCTGAATCTCCTGTCCTGAAACTCTTGCACTGAATCTCATGCATTGAAACCCCTGCCCTCAAACTCCTGCACTGAAACTCATGCCCTGAATCTCCCGTCCTGAAACTCATGCCCTGAATCTCATGCCCTGAATCTCATGCCCTGAATTTCCTGCCCTGAAACTCATGCCCTGAATCTCATGCCCTGAAAGTCCTGCACTGAAACTCCTGTCATGAAACTCTTGCCCTGAATCTCATGCCCTGATTCTCCTGCCCTGAAACTCATGCCCTGAATGTCATACCCTGAAACTCCTACCCTGAATCACCTGCCCTGAAACTCATGCCCTGAATCTCATGCCCTGAAACTGCTGCTCTGAAACAGCTGCGCTGAATCTCCAGGCCCGGAAACCACAGAACTGAAACTCATGCCCTAAAACTCATGTCCTGAATCTCATGCCCTGAAACTCCTGCCCTCAAACTCATGCCCTGAATCTCATGCCCTGAAACTCATGCCGTGAATCTCATGCCGTGAAACCCCTGCACTCAAACTCATGCACTGAAACTCATGCCCTGAATCTCCTGTCCTGAAACTCATGCCCTGAATCTCATGCCCTGAAATTCATGCACTGAAACTCATCCCCTGAATGTCATGCTCTGAAACTCAAGCCCTGATTCTCCTGCCCTGAAACTCACGCCCTGAATCTCATACACTGAAACTCCTGCCCTGAATCTCTTGCCCTGAAACTCCTGCCATGAAACTCCTGCCATGAAACTGCTGCCCTGAATCTCAAGCCCTGAAACCACAGACCTGAAACTCATCCCCTGAAACTCATGTCCTGAATCTCATGCCCTGAAACTCATGCCCTGAATCTCATGCCGTGAAACTCCTGCCCTCAAACTCATGCACTTAAACTCATGCCCTGAATCTCCTGTCCTGAAACTCTTGCCCTGCATCTCATGCCCTGAAACCCCTGCCCTCAAACTCATGCACTGAAACTCATGCCCTGAATCTCCTGTCCTGAAACTCATGCCCTGAATCTCATGCCCTGAATCTCATGCCCTGAAATTCATGCACTGAAACTCATCCCCTGAATGTCATGCTCTGAAACTCAAGCCCTGATTCTCATGCCCTGAAACTCATGCCCTGAATATCATACCCCGAAACTCCTGCCCTGAATCTCCTGCCCTGAAACTGCTGCCCTGAATCTCAAGCCCTGAAACCACAGACCTGAAACCCATGCCCTGAAACTCGTCCTGAATCTCATGCCCTGAAACTCATGCCCTGAAACTCATGCCCTGAATCTCATGCCGTGAAACTCCTGCCCTCAAATTCATGCACTGAAACACATGCTCTGAATCTCCTGCACTGAAAGTCCTGCACTGAAACACGTGCCCTAAAATACCTGCCTTGAAACTCAAGCCCCGAATCTCATGCCCTGAATCTCCTGCCCTGAATCTCCTGCCTTGAAACTCATATGCCCTGAATCTCATGCCCTCAAACTCTTGCACTGAAACACCTGCCCTAAAACACATGCCCTGAATGTCATGCCCTGAAATTCCTGCCCTGAAACTCATGCCCTGAATCTCATGCCCTGAAACGCTTGCACTGAAACACCTACCCTAAAACTCATGCCCTGAATCTCATGCCCTGAATTTCCTGCCCTGAAACTCATGCCCTGAATCTCATGCCCTGAAACTCCTGCCATGAAACTACAGCCCTGAAACTGCTGCCCTGAATCTCAAGCCCTGAAACCACAGACCTGAAACTCATGCCCTGAAACTCATGTCCTGAATCTCATGCCCTGAAACTCTTGCACTGAAACACCTACCCTAAAACTCATGCCCTGAATCTCATGCCCTGAATTTCCTGCCCTGAAACTTATGCCCTGAATCTCATGCCCTGAAAGTCCTGCACTGAAACTCCTGTCATGAAACTCTTGCCCTGAATCTCATGCCCAGAAACTCCTGCCATGAAACTACCGCCCTGAAACTGCTGCCCTGAATCTCAAGCCCTGAAACCACAGACCTGAAACTCATGCCCTGAAACTCATGTCCTGAATCTCATGCCCTGAAACTCATGCCCTGAATCTCATGCCGTGAAACTCCTGCCCTCAAACTCATGCACTGAAACTCATGCCCTGAATCTCCTGTCCTGAAACTCTTGCACTGAATCTCATGCATTGAAACCCCTGCCCTCAAACTCCTGCACTGAAACTCATGCCCTGAATCTCCCGTCCTGAAACTCATGCCCTGAATCTCATGCCCTGAATCTCATGCCCTGAATTTCCTGCCCTGAAACTCATGCCCTGAATCTCATGCCCTGAAAGTCCTGCACTGAAACTCCTGTCATGAAACTCTTGCCCTGAATCTCATGCCCTGATTCTCCAGCGCTGAAACTCATGCCCTGAATGTCATACCCTGCAACTCCTACCCTGAATCACCTGCCCTGAAACTCATGCCCTGAATCTCATGCCCTGAAACTGCTGCGCTGAATCTCCAGGCCCGGAAACCACAGACCTGAAACTCATGCCCTGAAACTCATGTCCTGAATCTCATGCCCTGAAACTCCTGCCCTCGAACTCATGCCCTGAATCTCATGCCCTGAAACTCATGCCGTGAATCTCATGCCGTGAAACCCCTGCCCTCAAACTCATGCACTGAAACTCATGCCCTGAATCTCCTGTCCTGAAACTCATGCCCTGAATCTCATGCCCTGAAATTCATGCACTGAAACTCATCCCCTGAATGTCATGCTCTGAAACTCAAGCCCTGATTCTCCTGCCCTGAAACTCACGCCCTGAATATCATACACTGAAACTCCTGCCCTGAATCTCTTGCCCTGAAACTCCTGCCATGAAACTCCTGCCCTGAAACTGCTGCCCTGAATCTCAAGCCCTGAAACCACAGACCTGAAACTCATCCCCTGAAACTCATGTCCTGAATCTCATGCCCTGAAACTCATGCCCTGAATCTCATGCCGTGAAACTCCTGCCCTCAAACTCATGCACTTAAACTCATGCCCTGAATCTCCTGTCCTGAAACTCTTGCCCTGCATCTCATGCACTGAAACCCCTGCCCTCAAACTCATGCACTGAAACTCATGCCCTGAATCTCCTGTCCTGAAACTCATGCCCTGAATCTCATGCCCTGAATCTCATGCCATGAAATTCATGCACTGAAACTCATCCCCTGAATGTCATGCTCTGAAACTCAAGCCCTGATTCTCATGCCCTGAAACTCATGCCCTGAATATCATACCCCGAAACTCCTGCCCTGAATCACCTGCCCTGAAACTCATGCCCTGAATCTCAAGCCCTGAAACTGCTGCGCTGAAACTGCTGCGCTGAATCTCAAGCCCGGAAACCACAGACCTGAAACTCATGCCCTGAAACTCATGTCCTGAATCTCATGCCCTGAAACTCCTGCCCTCAAACTCATCTCCTGAATCTCATGCCCTGAAAATCATGCCCTGAATCTCATGCCGTGAAACCCTGCCGTCAAACACATGCACTGAAACTCATGCCCTGAATCTCCTGTACTGATTCTCATGCCCTGGACCTCATGTCCAGAATCTCATGCCCTGAAACTCCTGCCCTTAAACTCATGCACGGAAACTCATGTCCTGAATCTCATGCCTTCAAACTCCTGTCCTGAATCACATGCCCTGAAAATCATGCCCTGAAACTACTGCACTGAAACTCATGTCCTGAACCTCATACCCTGAAACTGCTGCCCTGAATATCATGCCATGAATCTCATATCCTGAAACTCATGTCCTGAATTACATGCCCTGAAACTCCTTCACTGAACCTCATGCCCTGAAACTCATGCCATGAATCTCATGCCCTGAAACTTCTGCCCTGAAACTCATGCACTGAATCTCATGCGCTAAATCTCATGACCTCAAACTCATACCGTGAATCTCCTGCCCTGAAACTCATGCCCTGAATCTCAAGCTCTGAAACCCCTGCCCTGAAACTCTTGCACTGAAACACCTGCCCTGAATCTCCTGCCCTGAATCACCTGCCCTGAAACTGCTGCCCTGAATCTCACGCCCTGAAACCAGAGATTGAAACCCATGCCCTGAAACTCACGCCCTGAATCTCATGCCGTGAAACTCCTGTCCTCAAACTCATGCACTGAAACTCATGCTCTGAATCTCCTGCCCTGAAACTCCTGCACTGAAACACGTGCCCTAAAACACCTGCCTTGAAATTCAAACCCCGAATCTCATGCACTGAATCTCCTGCCCTGAATCTCCTGCCCTGAAACTCATGCCCAGAATCTCACGCCCTGAAACTCTTGCACTGAAACACCTACCCTAAAACTCATGCCCTGAATCTCATGCCCTGAAATTCCGGCCCTGAAACTCATGCCCTGAATCTCATGCCCTGAAACTCCTGCACTGAAACTCCTGCCATGAAAATCTTGCCCTGAATCTCATGCCCTGAAACTCCTGCCATGAAACTCCTGCCCTGAAACTGCTGCCCTCAATCTCAAGCCCTGAAACCACAGACCTGAAACTCATGCCCTGAAACTCATGTCCTGAATCTCATGCCCTGAAACTCATGCCCTGAATCTCCTGTCCTGAATCTCATGCACTGAATCTCATGCCCCGAAATTCATGCACTGAAACTCATCCCCTGAATCTCATGCCCTGAAACTGCTGCTTTGAAACTGCTGCCCTGAATCTCAAGCCCTGAAACCACAGACCTGAAACTCATGCCCTGAAACTCATGTCCAAAATCTCATGCCATGAAACTCATGCCCTGAATCTCATGCCGTGAAACTCCTGCCCTCAAACTCATGCCCTGAAACTCATGCCCTGAATCTCCTGTCCTGAAACTCATGCCCTGAATCTCATGCCCTGAATCTCATGCCCTGAATCTCATGCCCTGAAATTCATGCACTGAAACTCATCCCCTGAATGTCATGCTCTGAAACTCAAGCCCAGATTCTCCTGCCCTGAAACTCATGCCCTGAAACTCATGCCCTGAATCTCATGCCCTGAAACTGCTGCTCTGAATATCATGCGCTAAATCTCATGACCTTAAACTCAAGCCGTGAATCTCCTGCCCTGAAACTGCTGCCCTGAATCTCAAGCCCTGAAACCACAGACCTTAAAACCATGCCCTGAAACTCGTCCTGAATCTCATGCCCTGAAACTCATGCCCTGAAACTCATGCCCTGAATCTCATGCCGTGAAACTCCTGCCCTCAAACTCATGCACTGAAACACATGCTCTGAATCTCCTGCGCTGGAAGTCCTGCACTGAAACACGTGCCCTAAAATACCTGCCTTGAAAGTCAAGCCCCGAATCTCATGCCCTGAATCTCCTGCCCTGAATCTCCTGCCCTGAAACTCATGCCCAGAATCTCATGCCCTGAAACTCTTGCACTGAAACACCTACCCTAAAACTGATGCCCTGAATCTCATGCCCTGAAATTCCGGCCCTGAAACTCATGCCCTGAATCTCATGCCCTGAAACTCCTGCACTGAAACTCCTGCCATGAAAATCTTGCCCTGAATCTCATGCCCTGAAACTCCTGCCATGAAACTCCTGCCCTGAAACTGCTGCCCTGAATCTCAAGCCCTGAAACCACAGACCTGAAATTCCTGCCCTGAAACTCATGCCCTGAATCTCATGCCCTGAAACTCTTGCACTGAAACACCTACCCTAAAACTCATGCTTGAATCTCATGCCCTGAATTTCCTGCCCTGAAACTCATACCCTGAATCCCATGCCCTGAAAGTCCTGCACTGAAACTCCTGTCATGAAACTCTTGCCCTGAATCTCATGCCCTGAAACTCCTGCCATGAAACTACCGCCCTGAAACTGCTGCCCTGAATCTCAAGCCCTGAAACCACCGACCTGAAACTCATGCCCTGAAACTCATGTCCTGAATCTCATGCCCTGAAACTCTTGCACTGAAACACCTACCCTAAAACTCATGCCCTGAATCTCATGCCCTGAATTTCCTGCCCTGAAACTCATGCCCTGAATCTCATGCCCTGAAAGTCCTGCACTGAAACTCCTGTCATGAAACTCTTGCCCTGAATCTCATGCCCAGAAACTCATGCCATGAAACTACCGCCCTGAAACTGCTGCCCTGAATCTCAAGCCCTGAAACCACAGACCTGAAACTCATGCCCTGAAACTCAAGTCCTGAATCTCATGCCCTGAAACTCATGCCCTGAATCTCATGCCGTGAAACTCCTGCCCTCAAACTCATGCACTGAAACTCATGCCCTGAATCTCCTGTCCTGAAACTCTTGCACTGAATCTCATGCATTAAAACACCTGCCCTCAAACTCCTGCACTGAAACTCATGCCCTGAATCTCCCGTCCTGAAACTCATGCCCTGAATCTCATGCCCTGAATCTCATGCCCTGAATTTCCTGCCCTGAAACTCATGCCCTGAATCTCATGCCCTGAAAGTCCTGCACTGAAACTCCTGTCATGAAACTCTTGCCCTGAATCTCATGCCCTGATTCTCCTGCCCTGAAACTCATGCCCTGAATGTCATACCCTGAAACTCCTACCCTGAATCACCTGCCCTGAAACTCATGCCCTGAATCTCATGCCCTGAAACTGCTGCCCTGAATCTCACGCCCTGAAACCAGAGATTGAAACCCATGCCCTGAAACTCACGCCCTGAATCTCATGCCGTGAAACTCCTGTCCTCAAACTCATGCACTGAAACTCATGCTCTGAATCTCCTGCCCTGAAACTCCTGCACTGAAACACGTGCCCTAAAACACCTGCCTTGAAATTCAAACCCCGAATCTCATGCACTGAATCTCCTGCCCTGAATCTCCTGCCCTGAAACTCATGCCCAGAATCTCACGCCCTGAAACTCTTGCACTGAAACACCTACCCTAAAACTCATGCCCTGAAATTCCGGCCCTGAAACTCATGCCCTGAATCTCATGCCCTGAAACTCCTGCACTGAAACTCCTGCCATGAAAATCTTGCCCTGAATCTCATGCCCTGAAACTCCTGCCATGAAACTCCTGCCCTGAAACTGCTGCCCTGAATCTCAAGCCCTGAAACCACAGACCTGAAACTCATGCCCTGAAACTCATGTCCTGAATCTCATGCCCTGAAACTCATGCCCTGAATCTCCTGTCCTGAATCTCATGCACTGAATCTCATGCCCCGAAATTCATGCACTGAAACTCATCCCCTGAATCTCATGCCCTGAAACTGCTGCTTTGAAACTGCTGCCCTGAATCTCAAGCCCTGAAACCACAGACCTGAAACTCATGCCCTGAAACTCATGTCCAAAATCTCATGCCATGAAACTCATGCCCTGAATCTCATGCCGTGAAACTCCTGCCCTCAAACTCATGCCCTGAAACTCATGCCCTGAATCTCCTGTCCTGAAACTCATGCCCTGAATCTCATGCCCTGAATCTCATGCCCTGAATCTCATGCCCTGAAATTCATGCACTGAAACTCATCCCCTGAATGTCATGCTCTGAAACTCAAGCCCAGATTCTCCTGCCCTGAAACTCATGCCCTGAAACTCATGCCCTGAATCTCATGCCCTGAAACTGCTGCTCTGAATATCATGCTCTAAATCTCATGACCTTAAACTCAAGCCGTGAATCTCCTGCCCTGAAACTGCTGCCCTGAATCTCAAGCCCTGAAACCACAGACCTGAAACCCATGCCCTGAAACTCGTCCTGAATCTCATGCCCTGAAACTCATGCCCTGAAACTCATGCCCTGAATCTCATGCCGTGAAACTCCTGCCCTCAAACTCATGCACTGAAACACATGCTCTGAATCTCCTGCGCTGAAAGTCCTGCACTGAAACACGTGCCCTAAAATACCTGCCTTGAAAGTCAAGCCCCGAATCTCATGCCCTGAATCTCCTGCCCTGAATCTCCTGCCCTGAAACTCATGCCCAGAATCTCATGCCCTGAAACTCTTGCACTGAAACACCTACCCTAAAACTGATGCTCTGAATCTCATGCCCTGAAATTCCGGCCCTGAAACTCATGCCCTGAATCTCATGCCCTGAAACTCCTGCACTGAAACTCCTGCCATGAAAATCTTGCCCTGAATCTCATGCCCTGAAACTCCTGCCATGAAACTCCTGCCCTGAAACTGCTGCCCTGAATCTCAAGCCCTGAAACCACAGACGTGAAATTCCTGCCCTGAAACTCATGCCCTGAATCTCATGCCCTGAAACTCTTGCACTGAAACACCTACCCTAAAACTCATGCTTGAATCTCATGCCCTGAATTTCCTGCCCTGAAACTCATGCCCTGAATCCCATGCCCTGAAAGTCCTGCACTGAAACTCCTGTCATGAAACTCTTGCCCTGAATCTCATGCCCTGAAACTCCTGCCATGAAACTACCGCCCTGAAACTGCTGCCCTGAATCTCAAGCCCTGAAACCACCGACCTGAAACTCATGCCCTGAAACTCATGTCCTGAATCTCATGCCCTGAAACTCTTGCACTGAAACACCTACCCTAAAACTCATGCCCTGAATCTCATGCCCTGAATTTCCTGCCCTGAAACTCATGCCCTGAATCTCATGCCCTGAAAGTCCTGCACTGAAACTCCTGTCATGAAACTCTTGCCCTGAATCTCATGCCCAGAAACTCCTGCCATGAAACTACCGCCCTGAAATTGCTGCCCTGAATCTCAAGCCCTGAAACCACAGACCTGAAACTCATGCCCTGAAACTCAAGTCCTGAATCTCATGCCCTCAAACTCATGCACTGAAACTCATGCCCTGAATCTCCTGTCCTGAAACTCTTGCACTGAATCTCATGCATTAAAACCCCTGCCCTCAAACTCCTGCACTGAAACTCATGCCCTGAATCTCCCGTCCTGAAACTCATGCCCTGAATCTCATGCCCTGAATTTCCTGCCCTGAAACTCATGCCCTGAATCTCATGCCCTGAAAGTCCTGCACTGAAACTCCTGTCATGAAACTCTTGCCCTGAATCTCATGCCCTGATTCTCCTGCCCTGAAACTCATGCCCTGAATGTCATACCCTGAAACTCCTACCCTGAATCACCTGCCCTGAAACTCATGCCCTGAATCTCATGCCCTGAAACTGCTGCGCTGAATCTCCAGGCCCGGAAACCACAGACCTGAATCTCATGCCCTGAAACTCATGTCCTGAATCTCATGCCCTGAAACTCCTGCCCTCAAACTCATGCCCTGAATCTCATGCCCTGAAACTTATGCCGTGAATCTCATGCCGTGAAACCCCTGCCCTCAAACTCATGCACTGAAACTCATGCCCTGAATCTCCTGTCCTGAAACTCATGCCCTGAATCTCATGCCCTGAAATTCATGCACTGAAACTCATCCCCTGAATGTCATGCTCTGAAACTCAAGCCCTGATTCTCCTGCCCTGAAACTCACGCCCTGAATCTCATACACTGAAACTCCTGCCCTGAATCTCTTGCCCTGAAACTCCTGCCATGAAACTCCTGCCCTGAAACTGCTGCCCTGAATCTCAAGCCCTGAAACCACAGACCTGAAACTCATCCCCTGAAACTCATGTCCTGAATCTCATGCCCTGAAACTCATGCCCTGAATCTCATGCCGTGAAACTCCTGCCCTCAAACTCATGCACTTAAACTCATGCCCTGAATCTCCTGTCCTGAAACTCTTGCCCTGCATCTCATGCCGTGAAACCCCTGCCCTCAAACTCATGCACTGAAACTCATGCCCTGAATCTCCTGTCCTGAAACTCATGCCCTGAATCTCATGCCCTGAATCTCATGCCCTGAAATTCATGCACTGAAACTCATCCCCTGAATGTCATGCTCTGAAACTCAAGCCCTGATTCTCATGCCCTGAAACTCATGCCCTGAATATCATACCCCGAAACTCCTGCCCTGAATCACCTGCCCTGAAACTCATGCCCTGAATCTCAAGCCCTGAAACTGCTGCGCTGAAACTGCTGCGCTGAATCTCAAGCCCGGAAACCACAGACCTGAAACTCATGCCCTGAAACTCATGTCCTGAATCTCATGCCCTGAAACTCCTGCCCTCAAACTCATCTCCTGAATCTCATGCCCTGAAAATCATGCCCTGAATCTCATGCCGTGAAACCCTGCCGTCAAACACATGCACTGAAACTCATGCCCTGAATCTCCTGTACTGATTCTCATGCCCTGAAACTCATGTCCAGAATCTCATGCCCTGAAACTTCTGCCCTCAAACTCATGCACGGAAACTCATGTCCTGAATCTCATGCCTTCAAACTCCTGTCCTGAATCACATGCCCTGAAAATCATGCCCTGAAACTACTGCACTGAAACTCATGTCCTGAACCTCATACCCTGAAACTGCTGCCCTGAATATCATGCCATGAATCTCATATCCTGAAACTCATGTCCTGAATTACATGCCCTGAAACTCCTTCACTGAAACTCATGCCCTGAAACCCATGCCATGAATCTCATGCCCTGAAACTTCTGCCCTGAAACTCATGCACTGAATCTCATGCGCTAAATCTCATGACCTCAAACTCAAACCGTGAATCTCCTGCCCTGAAACTCATGCCCTGAATCTCAAGCTCTGAAACCCCTGCCCTGAAACTCATGCACTGAAAGACATGCCCTGAAACTCTTGCACTGAAACTCTTGCACTGAAACACCTGCCCTGAATCTCCTGCCCTGAATCTCCTGCCCTGAAACTGCTGCCCTGAATCTCAAGCCCTGAAACCAGAGATTGATACCCATGCCCTGAAACTCATGCCCTGAATCTCATGCCGTGAAACTCCTGTCCTCAAACTCATGCACTGAAACTCATGCTCTGAATCTCCTGCCCTGAAACTCCTGCACTGAAACACGTGCCCTAAAACACCTGCCTTGAAATTCAAACCCCGAATCTCATGCACTGAATCTCCTGCCCTGAATCTCCTGCCCTGAAACTCATGCCCAGAATCTCATGCCCTGAAACTCTTGCACTGAAACACCTACCCTAAAACTCATGCCCTGAATCTCATGCCCTGAAATTCCGGCCCTGAAACTCATGCCCTGAATCTCATGCCCTGAAACTCCTGCACTGAAACTCCTGCCATGAAAATCTTGCCCTGAATCTCATGCCCTGAAACTCCTGCCATGAAACTCCTGCCCTGGAACTGCTGCCCTGAATCTCAAGCCCTGAAACCACAGACCTGAAACTCATGCCCTGAAACTCATGTCCTGAATCTCATGCCCTGAAACTCATGCCCTGAATCTCCTGTCCTGAATCTCATGCACTGAATCTCATGCCCCGAAATTCAAGCACTGAAACTCATCCCCTGAATCTCATGCCCTGAAACTGCTGCTTTGAAACTGCTGCCCTGAATCTCAAGCCCTGAAACCACAGACCTGAAACTCATGCCCTGAAACTCATGTCCAAAATCTCATGCCATGAAACTCATGCCCTGAATCTCATGCCGTGAAACTCCTGCCCTCAAACTCATGCCCTGAAACTCATGCCCTGAATCTCCTGTCCTGAAACTCATGCCCTGAATCTCATGCCCTGAATCTCATGCCCTGAAATTCATGCACTGAAACTCATCCCCTGAATGTCATGCTCTGAAACTCAAGCCCAGATTCTCCTGCCCTGAAACTCATGCACTGAAACTCATGCCCTGAATCTCATGCCCTGAAACTGCTGCTCTGAATATCATGCGCTAAATCTCATGACCTTAAACTCAAGCCGTGAATCTCCTGCCCTGAAACTGCTGCCCTGAATCTCAAGCCCTGAAACCACAGACCTGAAACCCATGCCCTGAAACTCGTCCTGAATCTCATGCCCTGAAACTCATGCCCTGAAACTCATGCCCTGAATCTCATGCCGTGAAACTCCTGCCCTCAAACTCATGCACTGAAACACATGCTCTGAATCTCCTGCGCTGAAAGTCCTGCACTGAAACACGTGCCCTAAAATACCTGCCTTGAAAGTCAAGCCCCGAATCTCATGCCCTGAATCTCCTGCCCTGAATCTCCTGCCCTGAAACTCATGCCCAGAATCTCATGCCCTGAAACTCTTGCACTGAAACACCTACCCTAAAACTCATGCCCTGAATCTCATGCCCTGAAATTCCGGCCCTGAAACTCATGCCCTGAATCTCATGCCCTGAAACTCCTGCACTGAAACTCCTGCCATGAAAATCTTGCCCTGAATCTCATGCCCTGAAACTCCTGCCATGAAACTCCTGCCCTGAAACTGCTGCCCTGAATCTCAAGCCCTGAAACCACAGACCTGAAACTCATGCCCTGAAACTCATGTCCTGAATCTCATGCCCTGAAACTCATGCCCTGAATCTCCTGTCCTGAATCTCATGCACTGAATCTCATGCCCCGAAATTCATGCACTGAAACTCATCCCCTGAATCTCATGCCCTGAAACTGCTGCTTTGAAACTGCTGCCCTGAATCTCAAGCCCTGAAACCACAGACCTGAAACTCATGCCCTGAAACTCATGTCCAAAATCTCATGCCATGAAACTCATGCCCTGAATCTCATGCCCTGAATCTCATGCCCTGAAATTCATGCACTGAAACTCATCCCCTGAATGTCATGCTCTGAAACTCAAGCCCAGATTCTCCTGCCCTGAAACTCATGCCCTGAAACTCATGCCCTGAATCTCATGCCCTGAAACTGCTGCTCTGAATATCATGCGCTAAATCTCATGACCTTAAACTCAAGCCGTGAATCTCCTGCCCTGAAACTGCTGCCCTGAATCTCAAGCCCTGAAACCACAGACCTGAAACCCATGCCCTGAAACTCGTCCTGAATCTCATGCCCTGAAACTCATGCCCTGAAACTCATGCCCTGAATCTCATGCCGTGAAACTCCTGCCCTCAAACTCATGCACTGAAACACATGCTCTGAATCTCCTGCGCTGAAAGTCCTGCACTGAAACACGTGCCCTAAAATACCTGCCTTGAAAGTCAAGCCCCGAATCTCATGCCCTGAATCTCCTGCCCTGAATCTCCTGCCTTGAAACTCATGCCCTGAATCTCATGCCCTCAAACTCTTGCACTGAAACACCTGCCCTAAAACACATGCCCTGAATGTCATGCCCTGAAATTCCTGCCCTGAAACTCATGCCCTGAATCTCATGCCCTGAAACTCTTGCACTGAAACACCTACCCTAAAACTCATACCCTGAATCTCATGCCCTGAATTTCCTGCCCTGAAACTCATGCCCTGAATCTCATGCCCTGAAAGTCCTGCACTGAAACTCCTGTCATGAAACTCTTGCCCTGAATCTCATACCCTGAAACTCCTGCCATGAAACTACCGCCCTGAAACTGCTGCCCTGAATCTCAAGCCCTGAAACCACAGACCTGAAACTCATGCCCTGAAACTCATGTCCTGAATCTCATGCCCTGAAACTCATGCCCTGAATCTCATGCCGTGAAACTCCTGCCCTCAAACTCATGCACTGAAACTCATGCCCTGAATCTCCTGTCCTGAAACTCTTGCACTGAATCTCATGCCTTGAAACCCCTGCCCTCAAACTCCTGCACTGAAACTCATGCCCTGAATCTCCCGTCCTGAAAGTCATGCCCTGAATCTCATGCCCTGAATCTCATGCACTTAATTTCCTGCCCTGAAACTCATGCCCTGAATCTCATGCCCTGAAAGTCCTGCACTGAAACTCCTGTCATGAAACTCTTGCCCTGAATCTCATGCCCTGATTCTCCTGCCCTGAAACTCATGCCCTGAATGTCATACCCTGAAACTCCTACCCTGAATCACCTGCCCTGAAACTCATGCCCTGAATCTCATGCCCTGAAACTGCTGCTCTGAAACTGCTGCGCTGAATCTCAAGCCCGGAAACCACCGACCTGAAACTCATGCCCTGAAACTCATGTCCTGAATCTCATGCCCTGAAACTCCTGCCCTCAAACTCATGCCCTGAATCTCATGCCCTGAAACTCATGCCGTGAATCTCATGCCGTGAAACCCCTGCCCTCAAACTCATGCACTGAAACTCATGCCCTGAATCTCCTGTCCTGAAACTCATGCCCTGAATCTCATGCCCTGAAATTCATGCACTGAAACTCATCCCCTGAATGTCATGCTCTGAAACTCAAGTCCTGATTCTCCTGCCCTGAAACTCACGCCCTGAATCTCATACACTGAAACTCCTGCCCTGAAACTCATGCCCTGAAATTCATGCCCTGAATCTCTTGCCCTGAAACTCCTGCCATGAAACTCCTGCCCTGAAACTGCTGCCCTGAATCTCAAGCCCTGAAACCACAGACCTGAAACTCATGCCCTGAAACTCATGTCCTGAATCTCATGCCCTGAAACTCATGCCCTGAATCTCCTGTCCTGAATCTCATGCACTGAATCTCATGCCCCGAAATTCATGCACTGAAACTCATCCCCTGAATCTCATGCCCTGAAATTGCTGCTTTGAAACTGCTGCCCTGAATCTCAAGCCCTGAAACCACAGACCTGAAACTCATGCCCTGAGACTCATGTCCAAAATCTCATGCCATGAAACTCATGCCCTGAATCTCATGCCGTGAAACTCCTGCCCTCAAACTCATGCCCTGAAACTCATGCACTGAATCTCATGCCCTGAATCTCATGCCCTGAAATTCATGCACTGAAACTCATCCCCTGAATGTCATGCTCTGAAACTCAAGCCCAGATTCTCCTGCCCTGAAACTCATGCCCTGAAACTCATGCCCTGAATCTCATGCCCTGAAACTGCTGCTCTGAATATCATGCGCTAAATCTCATGACCTTAAACTCAAGCCGTGAATCTCCTTCCCTGAAACTGCTGCCCTGAATCTCAAGCCCTGAAACCACAGACCTGAAACCCATGCCCTGAAACTCGTCCTGAATCTCATGCCCTGAAACTCATGCCCTGAAACTCATGCCCTGAAACTCATGCCGTGAAACTCCTGCCCTCAAACTCATGCACTGAAACACATGCTCTGAATCTCCTGCGCTGAAAGTTCTGCACTGAAACACGTGCCCTAAAATTCCTGCCTTGAAACTCAAGCCCCGAATCTCATGCCCTGAATCTCCTGCCCTGAATCTCCTGCCTTGAAACTCATGCCCTGAATCTCATGCCCTCAAACTCTTGCACTGAAACACCTGCCCTAAAACACATGCCCTGAATGTCATGCCCTGAAATTCCTGCCCTGAAACTCATGCCCTGAATCTCATGCCCTGAAACTCTTGCACTGAAACACCTACCCTAAAACTCATGCCCTGAATCTCATGCCCTGAATTTCCTGCCCTGAAACTCATGCCCTGAACCTCATGCCCTGAAAGTCCTGCACTGAAACTCCTGTCATGAAACTCTTGCCCTGAATCTCATGCCCTGAAACTCCTGCCATGAAACTACCGCCCTGAAACTGCTGCCCTGAATCTCAAGCCCTGAAACCACAGACCTGAAACTCATGCCCTGAAACTCATGTCCTGAATCTCATGCCCTGAAACTCATGCCCTGAATCTCATGCCGTGAAACTCCTGCCCTCAAACTCATGCACTGAAACTCATGCCCTGAATCTCCTGTCCTGAAACTCTTGCACTGAATCTCATGCCTTGAAACCCCTGCCCTCAAACTCCTGCACTGAAACTCATGCCCTGAATCTCCCGTCCTGAAAGTCATGCCCTGAATCTCATGCCCTGAATCTCATGCCCTGAATTTCCTGCCCTGAAACTCATGCCCTGAATCTCATGCCCTGAAAGTCCTGCACTGAAACTCCTGTCATGAAACTCTTGCCCTGAATCTCATGCCCTGATTCTCCTGCCCTGAAACTCATGCCCTGAATGTCATACCCTGAAACTCCTACCCTGAATCACCTGCCCTGAAACTCATGCCCTGAATCTCATGCCCTGAAACTGCTGCTCTGAAACTGCTGCGCTGAATCTCAAGCCCGGAAACCACAGACCTGAAACTCATGCCCTGAAAATCATGTCCTGAATCTCATGCCCTGAAACTCCTGCCCTCAAACTCATGCCCTGAATCTCATGCCCTGGAACTCATGCCGTGAATCTCATGCCGTGAAACCCCTGCCCTCAAACTAATGCACTGAAACTCATGCCCTGAATCTCCTGTCCTGAAACTCATGCCCTGAATCTCATGCCCTGAAATTCATGCACTGAAACTCATCCCCTGAATGTCATGCTCTGAAACTCAAGTCCTGATTCTCCTGCCCTGAAACTCACGCCCTGAATCTCATACACTGAAACTCCTGCCCTGAAATTCATGCCCTGAATCTCTTGCCCTGAAACTCCTGCCATGAAACTCCTGCCCTGAAACTGCTGCCCTGAATCTCAAGCCCTGAAACCACAGACCTGAAACTCATCCCCTGAAACTCATGCCCTGAATCTCATGCCCTGAAACTCATGCCCTGAATCTCATGCCGTGAAACTCCTGCCCTCAAACTCATGCACTTAAACTCATGCCCTGAATCTCCTGTCCTGAAACTCTTGCCCTGCATCTCATGCCGTGAAACCCCTGCCCTCAAACTCATGCACTGAAACTCATGCCCTGAATCTCCTGTCCTGAAACTCATGCCCTGAATCTCATGCCCTGAATCTCATGCCCTGAAATTCATGCACTGAAACTCATCCCCTGAATGTCATGCTCTGAAACTCAAGCCCTGATTCTCATGCCCTGAAACTCATGCCCTGAATATCATACCCCGAAACTCCTGCCCTGAATCACCTGCCCTGAAACTCATGCCCTGAATCTCAAGCCCTGAAACTGCTGCGCTGAAACTGCTGCGCTGAATCTCAAGCCCGGAAACCACAGACCTGAAACTCATGCCCTGAAACTCATGTCCTGAATCTCATGCCCTGAAACTCCTGCCCTCAAACTCATCTCCTGAATCTCATGCCCTGAAAATCATGCCCTGAATCTCATGCCGTGAAACCCTGCCGTCAAACACATGCACTGAAACTCATGCCCTGAATCTCCTGTACTGATTCTCATGCCCTGAAACTCATGTCCAGAATCTCATGCCCTGAAACTCCTGCCCTCAAACTCATGCACGGAAACTCATGTCCTGAATCTCATGCCTTCAAACTCCTGTCCTGAATCACATGCCCTGAAACTCATGCCCTGAAACTACTGCACTGAAACTCATGTCCTGAACCTCATACCCTGAAACTGCTGCCCTGAATATCATGCCATGAATCTCATATCCTGAAACTCATGTCCTGAATTACATGCCCTGAAACTCCTTCACTGAAACTCATGCCCTGAAACTCATGCCATGAATCTCATGCCCTGAAACTTCTGCCCTGAAACTCATGCACTGAATCTCATGCGCTAAATCTCATGACCTCAAACTCAAACCGTGAATCTCCTGCCCTGAAACTCATGCCCTGAATCTCAAGCTCTGAAACCCCTGCCCTGAAACTCATGCACTGAAAGACATGCCCTGAAACTCTTGCACTGAAACTCTTGCACTGAAACACCTGCCCTGAATCTCCTGCCCTGAAACTCCTGCCCTGAAACTGCTGCCCTGAATCTCAAGCCCTGAAAACAGAGATTGAAACCCATGCCCTGAAACTCATGCCCTGAATCTCATGCCGTGAAACTCCTGTCCTCAAACTCATGCACTGAAACTCATGCTCTGAATCTCCTGCCCTGAAACTCCTGCACTGAAACACGTGCCCTAAAACACCTGCCTTGAAATTCAAACCCCGAATCTCATGCACTGAATCTCCTGCCCTGAATCTCCTGCCCTGAAACTCATGCCCAGAATCTCATGCCCTGAAACACTTGCACTGAAACACCTACCCTAAAACTCATGCCCTGAATCTCATGCCCTGAAATTCCGGCCCTGAAACTCATGCCCTGAATCTCATGCCCAGAAACTCCTGCACTGAAACTCCTGCCATGAAAATCTTGCCCTCAATCTCATGCCCTGAAACTCCTGCCATGAAACTCCTGCCCTGAAACTGCTGCCCTGAATCTCAAGCCCTGAAACCACAGACCTGAAACTCATGCCCTGAAACTCATGTCCTGAATCTCATGCCCTGAAACTCATGCCCTGAATCTCCTGTCCTGAATCTCATGCACTGAATCTCATGCCCCGAAATTCATGCACTGAAACTCATCCCCTGAATCTCATGCCCTGAAACTGCTGCTTTGAAACTGCTGCCCTGAATCTCAAGCCCTGAAACCACAGACCTGAAACTCATGCCCTGAGACTCATGTCCAAAATCTCATGCCATGAAACTCATGCCCTGAATCTCATGCCGTGAAACTCCTGCCCTCAAACTCATGCCCTGAAACTCATGCCCTGAATCTCATGCCCTGAATCTCATGCCCTGAAATTCATGCACTGAAACTCATCCCCTGAATGTCATGCTCTGAAACTCAAGCCCAGATTCTCCTGCCCTGAAACTCATGCCCTGAAACTCATGCCCTGAATCTCATGCCCTGAAACTGCTGCTCTGAATATCATGCGCTAAATCTCATGACCTTAAACTCAAGCCGTGAATCTCCTGCCCTGAAACTGCTGCCCTGAATCTCAAGCCCTGAAACCACAGACCTGAAACCCATGCCCTGAAACTCGTCCGGAATCTCATGCCCTGAAACTCATGCCCTGAAACTCATGCCCTGAATCTCATGCCGTGAAACTCCTGCCCTCAAACTCATGCACTGAAACACATGCTCTGAATCTCCTGCGCTGAAAGTCCTGCACTGAAACACGTGCCCTAAAATACCTGCCTTGAAACTCAAGCCCCGAATCTCATGCCCTGAATCTCCTGCCCTGAATCTCCTGCCTTGAAACTCATGCCCTGAATCTCATGCCCTCAAACTCTTGCACTGAAACACCTGCCCTAAAACACATGCCCTGAAACTCATGCCCTGAATATCATACCCCGAAACTCCTGCCCTGAATCACCTGCCCTGAAACTCATGCCCTGAATCTCAAGCCCTGAAACTGCTGCGCTGAAACTGCTGCGCTGAATCTCAAGCCCGGAAACCTCAGACCTGAAACTCATGCCCTGAAACTCATGTCCTGAATCTCATGCCCTGAAACTCCTGCCCTCAAACTCATCTCCTGAATCTCATGCCCTGAAAATCATGCCCTGAATCTCATGCCGTGAAACCCTGCCGTCAAACACATGCACTGAAACTCATGCCCTGAATCTCCTGTACTGATTCTCATGCCCTGAAACTCATGTCCAGAATCTCATGCCCTGAAACTCCTGCCCTCAAACTCATGCACGGAAACTCATGTCCTGAATCTCATGCCTTCAAACTCCTGTCCTGAATCACATGCCCTGAAAATCATGCCCTGAAACTACTGCACTGAAACTCATGTCCTGAACCTCATACCCTGAAACTGCTGCCCTGAATATCATGCCATGAATCTCATATCCTGAAACTCATGTCCTGAATTACATGCCCTGAAACTCCTTCACTGAAACTCATGCCCTGAAACTCATGCCATGAATCTCATGCCCTGAAACTTCTGCCCTGAAACTCATGCACTGAATCTCATGCGCTAAATCTCATGACCTCAAACTCAAACCGTGAATCTCCTGCCCTGAAACTCATGCCCTGAATCTCAAGCTCTGAAACCCCTGCCCTGAAACTCATGCACTGAAAGACATGCCCTGAAACTCTTGCACTGAAACTCTTGCACTGAAACACCTGCCCTGAATCTCCTGCCCTGAAACTCCTGCCCTGAAACTGCTGCCCTGAATCTCAAGCCCTGAAAACAGAGATTGAAACCCATGCCCTGAAACTCATGCCCTGAATCTCATGCCGTGAAACTCCTGTCCTCAAACTCATGCACTGAAACTCATGCTCTGAATCTCCTGCCCTGAAACTCCTGCACTGAAACACGTGCCCTAAAACACCTGCCTTGAAATTCAAACCCCGAATCTCATGCACTGAATCTCCTGCCCTGAATCTCCTGCCCTGAAACTCATGCCCAGAATCTCATGCCCTGAAACACTTGCACTGAAACACCTACCCTAAAACTCATGCCCTGAATCTCATGCCCTGAAATTCCGGCCCTGAAACTCATGCCCTGAATCTCATGCCCAGAAACTCCTGCACTGAAACTCCTGCCATGAAAATCTTGCCCTCAATCTCATGCCCTGAAACTCCTGCCATGAAACTCCTGCCCTGAAACTGCTGCCCTGAATCTCAAGCCCTGAAACCACAGACCTGAAACTCATGCCCTGAAACTCATGTCCTGAATCTCATGCCCTGAAACTCATGCCCTGAATCTCCTGTCCTGAATCTCATGCACTGAATCTCATGCCCCGAAATTCATGCACTGAAACTCATCCCCTGAATCTCATGCCCTGAAACTGCTGCTTTGAAACTGCTGCCCTGAATCTCAAGCCCTGAAACCACAGACCTGAAACTCATGCCCTGAGACTCATGTCCAAAATCTCATGCCATGAAACTCATGCCCTGAATCTCATGCCGTGAAACTCCTGCCCTCAAACTCATGCCCTGAAACTCATGCCCTGAATCTCATGCCCTGAATCTCATGCCCTGAAATTCATGCACTGAAACTCATCCCCTGAATGTCATGCTCTGAAACTCAAGCCCAGATTCTCCTGCCCTGAAACTCATGCCCTGAAACTCATGCCCTGAATCTCATGCCCTGAAACTGCTGCTCTGAATATCATGCGCTAAATCTCATGACCTTAAACTCAAGCCGTGAATCTCCTGCCCTGAAACTGCTGCCCTGAATCTCAAGCCCTGAAACCACAGACCTGAAACCCATGCCCTGAAACTCGTCCTGAATCTCATGCCCTGAAACTCATGCCCTGAAACTCATGCCCTGAATCTCATGCCGTGAAACTCCTGCCCTCAAACTCATGCACTGAAACACATGCTCTGAATCTCCTGCGCTGAAAGTCCTGCACTGAAACACGTGCCCTAAAATACCTGCCTTGAAACTCAAGCCCCGAATCTCATGCCCTGAATCTCCTGCCCTGAATCTCCTGCCTTGAAACTCATGCCCTGAATCTCATGCCCTCAAACTCTTGCACTGAAACACCTGCCCTAAAACACATGCCCTGAAACTCATGCCCTGAATATCATACCCCGAAACTCCTGCCCTGAATCACCTGCCCTGAAACTCATGCCCTGAATCTCAAGCCCTGAAACTCCTGCGCTGAAACTGCTGCGCTGAATCTCAAGCCCGGAAACCTCAGACCTGAAACTCATGCCCTGAAACTCATGTCCTGAATCTCATGCCCTGAAACTCCTGCCCTCAAACTCATCTCCTGAATCTCATGCCCTGAAAATCATGCCCTGAATCTCATGCCGTGAAACCCTGCCGTCAAACACATGCACTGAAACTCATGCCCTGAATCTCCTGTACTGATTCTCATGCCCTGAAACTCATGTCCAGAATCTCATGCCCTGAAACTCCTGCCCTCAAACTCATGCACGGAAACTCATGTCCTGAATCTCATGCCTTCAAACTCCTGTCCTGAATCACATGCCCTGAAAATCATGCCCTGAAACTACTGCACTGAAACTCATGTCCTGAACCTCATACCCTGAAACTGCTGCCCTGAATATCATGCCATGAATCTCATATCCTGAAACTCATGTCCTGAATTACATGCCCTGAAACTCCTTCACTGAAACTCATGCCCTGAAACTCATGCCATGAATCTCATGCCCTGAAACTTCTGCCCTGAAACTCATGCACTGAATCTCATGCGCTAAATCTCATGACCTCAAACTCAAACCGTGAATCTCCTGCCCTGAAACTCATGCCCTGAATCTCAAGCTCTGAAACCCCTGCCCTGAAACTCATGCACTGAAAGACATGCCCTGAAACTCTTGCACTGAAACTCTTGCACTGAAACACCTGCCCTGAATCTCCTGCCCTGAATCTCCTGCCCTGAAACTGCTGCCCTGAATCTCAAGCCCTGAAAACAGAGATTGAAACCCATGCCCTGAAACTCATGCCCTGAATCTCATGCCGTGAAACTCCTGTCCTCAAACTCATGCACTGAAACTCATGCTCTGAATCTCCTGCCCTGAAACTCCTGCACTGAAACACGTGCCCTAAAACACCTGCCTTGAAATTCAAACCCCGAATCTCATGCACTGAATCTCCTGCCCTGAATCTCCTGCCCTGAAACTCATGCCCAGAATCTCATGCCCTGAAACACTTGCACTGAAACACCTACCCTAAAACTCATGCCCTGAATCTCATGCCCTGAAATTCCGGCCCTGAAACTCATGCCCTGAATCTCATGCCCAGAAACTCCTGCACTGAAACTCCTGCCATGAAAATCTTGCCCTCAATCTCATGCCCTGAAACTCCTGCCATGAAACTCCTGCCCTGAAACTGCTGCCCTGAATCTCAAGCCCTGAAACCACAGACCTGAAACTCATGCCCTGAAACTCATGTCCTGAATCTCATGCCCTGAAACTCATGCCCTGAATCTCCTGTCCTGAATCTCATGCACTGAATCTCATGCCCCGAAATTCATGCACTGAAACTCATCCCCTGAATCTCATGCCCTGAAACTGCTGCTTTGAAACTGCTGCCCTGAATCTCAAGCCCTGAAACCACAGACCTGAAACTCATGCCCTGAGACTCATGTCCAAAATCTCATGCCATGAAACTCATGCCCTGAATCTCATGCCGTGAAACTCCTGCCCTCAAACTCATGCCCTGAAACTCATGCCCTGAATCTCATGCCCTGAATCTCATGCCCTGAAATTCATGCACTGAAACTCATCCCCTGAATGTCATGCTCTGAAACTCAAGCCCAGATTCTCCTGCCCTGAAACTCATGCCCTGAAACTCATGCCCTGAATCTCATGCCCTGAAACTGCTGCTCTGAATATCATGCGCTAAATCTCATGACCTTAAACTCAAGCCGTGAATCTCCTGCCCTGAAACTGCTGCCCTGAATCTCAAGCCCTGAAACCACAGACCTGAAACCCATGCCCTGAAACTCGTCCTGAATCTCATGCCCTGAAACTCATGCCCTGAAACTCATGCCCTGAATCTCATGCCGTGAAACTCCTGCCCTCAAACTCATGCACTGAAACACATGCTCTGAATCTCCTGCGCTGAAAGTCCTGCACTGAAACACGTGCCCTAAAATACCTGCCTTGAAACTCAAGCCCCGAATCTCATGCCCTGAATCTCCTGCCCTGAATCTCCTGCCTTGAAACTCATGCCCTGAATCTCATGCCCTCAAACACTTGCACTGAAACACCTGCCCTAAAACACATGCCCTGAAACTCATGCCCTGAATATCATACCCCGAAACTCCTGCCCTGAATCACCTGCCCTGAAACTCATGCCCTGAATCTCAAGCCCTGAAACTGCTGCGCTGAAACTGCTGCGCTGAATCTCAAGCCCGGAAACCTCAGACCTGAAACTCATGCCCTGAAACTCATGTCCTGAATCTCATGCCCTGAAACTCCTGCCCTCAAACTCATCTCCTGAATCTCATGCCCTGAAAATCATGCCCTGAATCTCATGCCGTGAAACCCTGCCGTCAAACACATGCCCTGAATCTCCTGCCCTGAATCTCCTGCCTTGAAACTCATGCCCTGAATCTCATGCCCTCAAACTCTTGCACTGAAACACCTGCCCTAAAACACATGCCCTGAAACTCATGCCCTGAATATCATACCCCGAAACTCCTGCCCTGAATCACCTGCCCTGAAACTCATGCCCTGAATCTCAAGCCCTGAAACTGCTGCGCTGAAACTGCTGCGCTGAATCTCAAGCCCGGAAACCACAGACCTGAAACTCATGCCCTGAAACTCATGTCCTGAATCTCATGCCCTGAAACTCCTGCCCTCAAACTCATCTCCTGAATCTCATGCCCTGAAAATCATGCCCTGAATCTCATGCCGTGAAACCCTGCCGTCAAACACATGCACTGAAACTCATGCCCTGAATCTCCTGTACTGATTCTCATGCCCTGAAACTCATGTCCAGAATCTCATGCCCTGAAACTCCTGCCCTCAAACTCATGCACGGAAACTCATGTCCTGAATCTCATGCCTTCAAACTCCTGTCCTGAATCACATGCCCTGAAAATCATGCCCTGAAACTACTGCACTGAAACTCATGTCCTGAACCTCATACCCTGAAACTGCTGCCCTGAATATCATGCCATGAATCTCATATCCTGAAACTCATGTCCTGAATTACATGCCCTGAAACTCCTTCACTGAAACTCATGCCCTGAAACTCATGCCATGAATCTCATGCCCTGAAACTTCTGCCCTGAAACTCATGCACTGAATCTCATGCGCTAAATCTCATGACCTCAAACTCAAACCGTGAATCTCCTGCCCTGAAACTCATGCCCTGAATCTCAAGCTCTGAAACCCCTGCCCTGAAACTCATGCACTGAAAGACATGCCCTGAATCTCCTGCCCTGAATCTCCTGCCCTGAAACTGCTGCCCTGAATCTCAAGCCCTGAAACCAGAGATTGAAACCCATGCCCTGAAACTCATGCCCTGAATCTCATGCCGTGAAACTCCTGTCCTCAAACTCATGCACTGAAACTCATGCTCTGAATCTCCTGCCCTGAAACTCCTGCACTGAAACACGTGCCCTAAAACACCTGCCTTGAAATTCAAACCCCGAATCTCATGCACTGAATCTCCTGCCCTGAATCTCCTGCCCTGAAACTCATGCCCAGAATCTCATGCCCTGAAACACTTGCACTGAAACACCTACCCTAAAACTCATGCCCTGAATCTCATGCCCTGAAATTCCGGCCCTGAAACTCATGCCCTGAATCTCATGCCCAGAAACTCCTGCACTGAATCTCATGCCCTGAAACTGCTGCTCTGAATATCATGCGCTAAATCTCATGACCTTAAACTCAAGCCGTGAATCTCCTTCCCTGAAACTGCTGCCCTGAATCTCAAGCCCTGAAACCACAGACCTGAAACCCATGCCCTGAAACTCGTCCTGAATCTCATGCCCTGAAACTCATGCCCTGAAACTCATGCCCTGAATCTCATGCCGTGAAACTCCTGCCCTCAAACTCATGCACTGAAACACATGCTCTGAATCTCCTGCGCTGAAAGTCCTGCACTGAAACACGTGCCCTAAAATACCTGCCTTGAAACTCAAGCCCCGAATCTCATGCCCTGAATCTCCTGCCCTGAATCTCCTGCCTTGAAACTCATGCCCTGAATCTCATGCCCTCAAACTCTTGCACTGAAACACCCTCCCTAAAACACATGCCCTGAATGTCATGCCCTGAAATTCCTGCCCTGAAACTCATGCCCTGAATCTCATGCCCTGAAACTCTTGCACTGAAACACCTACCCTAAAACTCATGCCCTGAATCTCATGCCCTGAATTTCCTGCCCTGAAACTCATGCCCTGAATCTCATGCCCTGAAAGTCCTGCACTGAAACTCCTGTCATGAAACTCTTGCCCTGAATCTCATGCCCTGAAACTCCTGCCATGAAACTACCGCCCTGAAACTGCTGCCCTGAATCTCAAGCCCTGAAACCACAGACCTGAAACTCATGCCCTGAAACTCATGTCCTGAATCTCATGCCCTGAAACTCATGCCCTGAATCTCATGCCGTGAAACTCCTGCCCTCAAACTCATGCACTGAAACTCATGCCCTGAATCTCCTGTCCTGAAACTCTTGCACTGAATCTCATGCCTTGAAACCCCTGCCCTCAAACTCCTGCACTGAAACTCATGCCCTGAATCTCCCGTCCTGAAACTCATGCCCTGAATCTCATGCCCTGAATCTCATGCCCTGAATTTCCTGCCCTGAAACTCATGCCCTGAATCTCATGCCCTGAAAGTCCTGCACTGAAACTCCTGTCATGAAACTCTTGCCCTGAATCTCATGCCCTGATTCTCCTGCCCTGAAACTCATGCCCTGAATGTCATACCCTGAAACTCCTACCCTGAATCACCTGCCCTGAAACTCATGCCCTGAATCTCATGCCCTGAAACTGCTGCTCTGAAACTGCTGCGCTGAATCTCAAGCCCGGAAACCACAGACCTGAAACTCATGCCCTGAAAATCATGTCCTGAATCTCATGCCCTGAAACTCCTGCCCTCAAACTCATGCCCTGAATCTCATGCCCTGGAACTCATGCCGTGAATCTCATGCCGTGAAACCCCTGCCGTCAAACTCATGCACTGAAACTCATGCCCTGAATCTCCTGTCCTGAAACTCATGCCCTGAATCTCATGCCCTGAAATTCATGCACTGAAACTCATCCCCTGAATGTCATGCTCTGAAACTCAAGTCCTGATTCTCCTGCCCTGAAACTCACGCCCTGAATCTCATACACTGAAACTCCTGCCCTGAAATTCATGCCCTGAATCTCTTGCCCTGAAACTCCTGCCATGAAACTCCTGCCCTGAAACTGCTGCCCTGAATCTCAAGCCCTGAAACCACAGACCTGAAACTCATCCCCTGAAACTCATGCCCTGAATCTCATGCCCTGAAACTCATGCCCTGAATCTCATGCCGTGAAACTCCTGCCCTCAAACTCATGCACTTAAACTCATGCCCTGAATCTCCTGTCCTGAAACTCTTGCCCTGCATCTCATGCCGTGAAACCCCTGCCCTCAAACTCATGCACTGAAACTCATGCCCTGAATCTCCTGTCCTGAAACTCATGCCCTGAATCTCATGCCCTGAATCTCATGCCCTGAAATTCATGCACTGAAACTCATCCCCTGAATGTCATGCTCTGAAACTCAAGCCCTGATTCTCATGCCCTGAAACTCATGCCCTGAATATCATACCCCGAAACTCCTGCCCTGAATCACCTGCCCTGAAACTCATGCCCTGAATCTCAAGCCCTGAAACTGCTGCGCTGAAAGTGCTGCGCTGAATCTCAAGCCCGGAAACCACAGACCTGAAACTCATGCCCTGAAACTCATGTCCTGAATCTCATGCCCTGAAACTCCTGCCCTCAAACTCATCTCCTGAATCTCATGCCCTGAAAATCATGCCCTGAATCTCATGCCGTGAAACCCTGCCGTCAAACACATGCACTGAAACTCATGCCCTGAATCTCCTGTACTGATTCTCATGCCCTGAAACTCATGTCCAGAATCTCATGCCCTGAAACTCCTGCCCTCAAACTCATGCACGGAAACTCATGTCCTGAATCTCATGCCTTCAAACTCCTGTCCTGAATCACATGCCCTGAAAATCATGCCCTGAAACTACTGCACTGAAACTCATGTCCTGAACCTCATACCCTGAAACTGCTGCCCTGAATATCATGCCATGAATCTCATATCCTGAAACTCATGTCCTGAATTACATGCCCTGAAACTCCTTCACTGAAACTCATGCCCTGAAACTCATGCCATGAATCTCATGCCCTGAAACTTCTGCCCTGAAACTCATGCACTGAATCTCATGCGCTAAATCTCATGACCTCAAACTCAAACCGTGAATCTCCTGCCCTGAAACTCATGCCCTGAATCTCAAGCTCTGAAACCCCTGCCCTGAAACTCATGCACTGAAAGACATGCCCTGAAACTCTTGCACTGAAACTCTTGCACTGAAACACCTGCCCTGAATCTCCTGCCCTGAATCTCCTGCCCTGAAACTGCTGCCCTGAATCTCAAGCCCTGAAAACAGAGATTGAAACCCATGCCCTGAAACTCATGCCCTGAATCTCATGCCGTGAAACTCCTGTCCTCAAACTCATGCACTGAAACTCATGCTCTGAATCTCCTGCCCTGAAACTCCTGCACTGAAACACGTGCCCTAAAACACCTGCCTTGAAATTCAAACCCCGAATCTCATGCACTGAATCTCCTGCCCTGAATCTCCTGCCCTGAAACTCATGCCCAGAATCTCATGCCCTGAAACACTTGCACTGAAACACCTACCCTAAAACTCATGCCCTGAATCTCATGCCCTGAAATTCCGGCCCTGAAACTCATGCCCTGAATCTCATGCCCAGAAACTCCTGCACTGAAACTCCTGCCATGAAAATCTTGCCCTCAATCTCATGCCCTGAAACTCCTGCCATGAAACTCCTGCCCTGAAACTGCTGCCCTGAATCTCAAGCCCTGAAACCACAGACCTGAAACTCATGCCCTGAAACTCATGTCCTGAATCTCATGCCCTGAAACTCATGCCCTGAATCTCCTGTCCTGAATCTCATGCACTGAATCTCATGCCCCGAAATTCATGCACTGAAACTCATCCCCTGAATCTCATGCCCTGAAACTGCTGCTTTGAAACTGCTGCCCTGAATCTCAAGCCCTGAAACTCATGCCCTGAATCTCAAGCCCTGAAACTGCTGCGCTGAAACTGCTGCGCTGAATCTCAAGCCCGGAAACCTCAGACCTGAAACTCATGCCCTGAAACTCATGTCCTGAATCTCATGCCCTGAAACTCCTGCCCTCAAACTCATCTCCTGAATCTCATGCCCTGAAAATCATGCCCTGAATCTCATGCCGTGAAACCCTGCCGTCAAACACATGCACTGAAACTCATGCCCTGAATCTCCTGTACTGATTCTCATGCCCTGAAACTCATGTCCAGAATCTCATGCCCTGAAACTCCTGCCCTCAAACTCATGCACGGAAACTCATGTCCTGAATCTCATGCCTTCAAACTCCTGTCCTGAATCACATGCCCTGAAAATCATGCCCTGAAACTACTGCACTGAAACTCATGTCCTGAACCTCATACCCTGAAACTGCTGCCCTGAATATCATGCCATGAATCTCATATCCTGAAACTCATGTCCTGAATTACATGCCCTGAAACTCCTTCACTGAAACTCATGCCCTGAAACTCATGCCATGAATCTCATGCCCTGAAACTTCTGCCCTGAAACTCATGCACTGAATCTCATGCGCTAAATCTCATGACCTCAAACTCAAACCGTGAATCTCCTGCCCTGAAACTCATGCCCTGAATCTCAAGCTCTGAAACCCCTGCCCTGAAACTCATGCACTGAAAGACATGCCCTGAAACTCTTGCACTGAAACTCTTGCACTGAAACACCTGCCCTGAATCTCCTGCCCTGAATCTCCTGCCCTGAAACTGCTGCCCTGAATCTCAAGCCCTGAAACCAGAGATTGAAACCCATGCCCTGAAACTCATGCCCTGAATCTCATGCCGTGAAACTCCTGTCCTCAAACTCATGCACTGAAACTCATGCTCTGAATCTCCTGCCCTGAAACTCCTGCACTGAAACACGTGCCCTAAAACACCTGCCTTGAAATTCAAACCCCGAATCTCATGCACTGAATCTCCTGTCCTGAATCTCCTGCCCTAAAACTCATGCCCAGAATCTCATGCCCTGAAACTCTTGCACTGAAACACCTACCCTAAAACTCATGCCCTGAATCTCATGCCCTGAAATTCCGGCCCTGAAACTCATGCCATGAAAATCTTGCCCTGAATCTCATGCCCTGAAACTCCTGCCATGAAACTCCTGCCCTGAAACTGCTGCCCTCAATCTCAAGCCCTGAAACCACAGACCTGAAACTCATGCCCTGAAACTCATGTCCTGAATCTCATGCCCTGAAACTCATGCCCTGAATCTCCTGTCCTGAATCTCATGCACTGAATCTCATGCCCCGAAATTCATGCACTGAAACTCATCCCCTGAATCTCATGCCCTGAAACTGCTGCTTTGAAACTGCTGCCCTGAATCTCAAGCCCTGAAACCACAGACCTGAAACTCATGCCCTGAGACTCATGTCCAAAATCTCATGCCATGAAACTCATGCCCTGAATCTCATGCCGTGAAACTCCTGCCCTCAAACTCATGCCCTGAAACTCATGCCCTGAATCTCATGCCCTGAATCTCATGCCCTGAAATTCATGCACTGAAACTCATCCCCTGAATGTCATGCTCTGAAACTCAAGCCCAGATTCTCCTGCCCTGAAACTCATGCACTGAAACTCATGCCCTGAATCTCATGCCCTGAAACTGCTGCTCTGAATATCATGCGCTAAATCTCATGACCTTAAACTCAAGCCGTGAATCTCCTTCCCTGAAACTGCTGCCCTGAATCTCAAGCCCTGAAACCACAGACCTGAAACCCATGCCCTGAAACTCGTCCTGAATCTCATGACCTGAAACTCATGCCCTGAAACTCATGCCCTGAATCTCATGCCGTGAAACTCCTGCCCTCAAACTCATGCACTGAAACACATGCTCTGAATCTCCTGCGCTGAAAGTCCTGCACTGAAACACGTGCCCTAAAATACCTGCCTTGAAACTCAAGCCCCGAATCTCATGCCCTGAATCTCCTGCCCTGAATCTCCTGCCTTGAAACTCATGCCCTGAATCTCATGCCCTCAAACTCTTGCACTGAAACACCTGCCCTAAAACACATGCCCTGAATGTCATGCCCTGAAATTCCTGCCCTGAAACTCATGCCCTGAATCTCATGCCCTGAAACTCTTGCACTGAAACACCTACCCTAAAACTCATGCCCTGAATCTCATGCCCTGAATTTCCTGCCCTGAAACTCATGCCCTGAATCTCATGCCCTGAAAGTCCTGCACTGAAACTCCTGTCATGAAACTCTTGCCCTGAATCTCATGCCCTGAAACTCCTGCCATGAAACTACCGCCCTGAAACTGCTGCCCTGAATCTCAAGCTATGAAACCACAGACCTGAAACTCATGCCCTGAAACTCATGTCCTGAATCTCATGCCCTGAAACTCATGCCCTGAATCTCATGCCGTGAAACTCCTGCCCTCAAACTCATGCACTGAAACTCATGCCCTGAATCTCCTGTCCTGAAACTCTTGCACTGAATCTCATGCCTTGAAACCCCTGCCCTCAAACTCCTGCACTGAAACTCATGCCCTGAATCTCCCGTCCTGAAAGTCATGCCCTGAATCTCATGCCCTGAATCTCATGCCCTGAATTTCCTGCCCTGAAACTCATGCCCTGAATCTCATGCCCTGAAAGTCCTGCACTGAAACTCCTGTCATGAAACTCTTGCCCTGAATCTCATGCCCTGATTCTCCTGCCCTGAAACTCATGCCCTGAATGTCATACCCTGAAACTCCTACCCTGAATCACCTGCCCTGAAACTCATGCCCTGAATCTCATGCCCTGAAACTGCTGCTCTGAAACTGCTGCGCTGAATCTCAAGCCCGGAAACCACAGACCTGAAACTCATGCCCTGAAAATCATGTCCTGAATCTCATGCCCTGAAACTCCTGCCCTCAAACTCATGCCCTGAATCTCATGCCCTGGAACTCATGCCGTGAATCTCATGCCGTGAAACCCCTGCCGTCAAACTCATGCACTGAAACTCATGCCCTGAATCTCCTGTCCTGAAACTCATGCCCTGAATCTCATGCCCTGAAATTCATGCACTGAAACTCATCCCCTGAATGTCATGCTCTGAAACTCAAGTCCTGATTCTCCTGCCCTGAAACTCACGCCCTGAATCTCATACACTGAAACTCCTGCCCTGAAATTCATGCCCTGAATCTCTTGCCCTGAAACTCCTGCCATGAAACTCCTGCCCTGAAACTGCTGCCCTGAATCTCAAGCCCTGAAACCACAGACCTGAAACTCATCCCCTGAAACTCATGCCCTGAATCTCATGCCCTGAAACTCATGCCCTGAATCTCATGCCGTGAAACCCCTGCCCTCAAACTCATGCACTGAAACTCATGCCCTGAATCTCCTGTCCTGAAACTCATGCCCTGAATCTCATGCCCTGAATCTCATGCCCTGAAATTCATGCACTGAAACTCATCCCCTGAATGTCATGCTCTGAAACTCAAGCCCTGATTCTCATGCCCTGAAACTCATGCCCTGAATATCATACCCCGAAACTCCTGCCCTGAATCACCTGCCCTGAAACTCATGCCCTGAATCTCAAGCCCTGAAACTGCTGCGCTGAAACTGCTGCGCTGAATCTCAAGCCCGGAAACCACAGACCTGAAACTCATGCCCTGAAACTCATGTCCTGAATCTCATGCCCTGAAACTCCTGCCCTCAAACTCATCTCCTGAATCTCATGCCCTGAAAATCATGCCCTGAATCTCATGCCGTGAAACCCTGCCGTCAAACACATGCACTGAAACTCATGCCCTGAATCTCCTGTACTGATTCTCATGCCCTGAAACTCATGTCCAGAATCTCATGCCCTGAAACTCCTGCCCTCAAACTCATGCACGGAAACTCATGTCCTGAATCTCATGCCTTCAAACTCCTGTCCTGAATCACATGCCCTGAAAATCATGCCCTGAAACTACTGCACTGAAACTCATGTCCTGAACCTCATACCCTGAAACTGCTGCCCTGAATATCATGCCATGAATCTCATATCCTGAAACTCATGTCCTGAATTACATGCCCTGAAACTCCTTCACTGAAACTCATGCCCTGAAACTCATGCCATGAATCTCATGCCCTGAAACTTCTGCCCTGAAACTCATGCACTGAATCTCATGCGCTAAATCTCATGACCTCAAACTCAAACCGTGAATCTCCTGCCCTGAAACTCATGCCCTGAATCTCAAGCTCTGAAACCCCTGCCCTGAAACTCATGCATGAAAGACATGCCCTGAAACTCTTGCACTGAAACTCTTGCACTGAAACACCTGCCCTGAATCTCCTGCCCTGAATCTCCTGCCCTGAAACTGCTGCCCTGAATCTCAAGCCCTGAAAACAGAGATTGAAACCCATGCCCTGAAACTCATGCCCTGAATCTCATGCCGTGAAATTCCTGTCCTCAAACTCATGCACTGAAACTCATGCTCTGAATCTCCTGCCCTGAAACTCCTGCACTGAAACACGTGCCCTAAAACACCTGCCTTGAAATTCAAACCCCGAATCTCATGCACTGAATCTCCTGCCCTGAATCTCCTGCCCTGAAACTCATGCCCAGAATCTCACGCCCTGAAACTCTTGCACTGAAACACCTACCCTAAAACTCATGCCCTGAATCTCATGCCCTGAAATTCCGGCCCTGAAACTCATGCCCTGAATCTCATGCCCTGAAACTCCTGCACTGAAACTCCTGCCATGAAAATCTTGCCCTCAATCTCATGCCCTGAAACTCCTGCCATGAAACTCCTGCCCTGAAACTGCTGCCCTGAATCTCAAGCCCTGAAACCACAGACCTGAAACTCATGCCCTGAAACTCATGTCCTGAATCTCATGCCCTGAAACTCATGCCCTGAATCTCCTGTCCTGAATCTCATGCACTGAATCTCATGCCCCGAAATTCATGCACTGAAACTCATCCCCTGAATCTCATGCCCTGAAACTGCTGCTTTGAAACTGCTGCCCTGAATCTCAAGCCCTGAAACCACAGACCTGAAACTCATGCCCTGAAACTCATGTCCAAAATCTCATGCCATGAAACTCATGCCCTGAATCTCATGCCGTGAAACTCCTGCCCTCAAACTCATGCCCTGAAACTCATGCCCTGAATCTCCTGTCCTGAAACTCATGCCCTGAATCTCATGCCCTGAAATTCATGCACTGAAACTCATCCCCTGAATGTCATGCTCTGAAACTCAAGCCCAGATTCTCCTGCCCTGAAACTCATGCCCTGAAACTCATGCCCTGAATCTCATGCCCTGAAACTGCTGCTCTGAATATCATGCGCTAAATCTCATGACCTTAAACTCAAGCCGTGAATCTCCTGCCCTGAAACTGCTGCCCTGAATCTCACGCCCTGAAACCACAGACCTGAAACCCATGCCCTGAAACTCGTCCTGAATCTCATGCCCTGAAACTCATGCCCTGAAACTCATGCCCTGAATCTCATGCCGTGAAACTCCTGCCCTCAAACTCATGCACTGAAACACATGCTCTGAATCTCCTGCGCTGAAAGTCCTGCACTGAAACACGTGCCCTAAAATACCTGCCTTGAAACTCAAGCCCCGAATCTCATGCCCTGAATCTCCTGCCCTGAAACTCATGCCCAGAATCTCATGCCCTGAAACTCTTGCACTGAAACACCTACCCTAAAACTCATGCCCTGAATCTCATGCCCTGAAATTCCGGCCCTGAAACTCATGCCCTGAATCTCATGCCCTGAAACTCCTGCACTGAAACTCCTGCCATGAAAATCTTGCCCTGAATCTCATGCCCTGAAACTCCTGCCATGAAACTCCTGCCCTGAAACTGCTGCCCTGAATCTCAAGCCCTGAAACCACAGACCTGAAACTCATGCCCTGAAACTCATGTCCTGAATCTCATGCCCTGAAACTCATGCCCTGAATCTCCTGTCCTGAATCTCATGCACTGAATCTCATGCCCCGAAATTCATGCACTGAAACTCATCCCCTGAATCTCATGCCCTGAAACTGCTGCTTTGAAACTGCTGCCCTGAATCTCAAGCCCTGAAACTCATGCCCTGAAACTCATGTCCAAAATCTCATGCCATGAAACTCATGCCCTGAATCTCATGCCGTGAAACTCCTGCCCTGAATCTCCTGTCCTGAAACTCATGCCCTGAATCTCATGCCCTAAATCTCATGCCCTGAAATTCATGCACTGAAACTCATCCCCTGAATGTCATGCTCTGAAACTCAAGCCCAGATTCTCCTGCCCTGAAACTCATGCCCTGAAACTCATGCCCTGAATCTCATGCCCTGAAACTGCTGCTCTGAATATCATGCGCTAAATCTCATGACCTTAAACTCAAGCCGTGAATATCCTGCCCTGAAACTGCTGCCCTGAATCTCCTGCCTTGAAACTCATGCCCTGAATCTCATGCCCTGAAAGTCTTGCACTGAAACACCTGCCCTAAAACACATGCCCTGAATGTCATGCCCTGAAATTCCTGCCCTGAAACTCATGCCCTGAATTTCATGCCCTGAAACTCTTGCACTGAAACACCTACCCTAAAACTCATGCCCTGAATCTCATGCCCTGAATTTCCTGCCCTGAAACTCATGCCCTGAATCTCATGCCCTGAAAGTCCTGCACTGAAACTCCTGTCATGAAACTCTTGCCCTGAATCTCATGCCCTGAAACTCCTGCCATGAAACTACCGCCCTGAAACTGCTGCCCTGAATCTCAAGCCCTGAAACCACAGACCTGAAACTCATGCCCTGAAACTCATGTCCTGAATCTCATGCCCTGAAACTCTTGCACTGAAACACCTACCCTAAAACTCATGCCCTGAATCTCATGCCCTGAATTTCCTGCCCTGAAACTCATGCCCTGAATCTCATGCCCTGAAATTCCTGCACTGAAACTCCTGTCATGAAACTCTTGCCCTGAATCTCATGCCCAGAAACTCCTGCCATGAAACTACCGCCCTGAAACTGCTGCCCTGAATCTCAAGCCCTGAAACCACAGACCTGAAACTCATGCCCTGAAACTCATGTCCTGAATCTCATGCCCTGAAACTCATGCCCTGAATCTCATGCCCTGAAATTCCGGTTCTGAAACTCATGCCCTGAATCTCATGCCCTGAAACTCCTGCACTGAAACTCCTGCCATGAAAATCTTGCCCTGAATCTCATGCCCTGAAACTCCTGCCATGAAACTCCTGCCCTGAAACTGCTGCCCTGAATCTCAAGCCCTGAAACCACAGACCTGAAACTCATGCCCTGAAACTCATGTCCTGAATCTCATGCCCTGAAACTCATGCCCTGAATCTCCTGTCCTGAATCTCATGCACTGAATCTCATGCCCCGAAATTCATGCACTGAAACTCATCCCCTGAATCTCATGCCCTGAAACTGCTGCTTTGAAACTGCTGCCCTGAATCTCAAGCCCTGAAACCACAGACCTGAAACTCATGCCCTGAAACTCATGTCCAAAATCTCATGCCATGAAACTCATGCCCTGAATCTCATGCCGTGAAACTCCTGCCCTGAATCTCCTGTCCTGAAACTCATGCCCTGAATCTCATGCCCTAAATCTCATGCCCTGAAATTCATGCACTGAAACTCATCCCCTGAATGTCATGCTCTGAAACTCAAGCCCAGATTCTCCTGCCCTGAAACTCATGCCCTGAAACTCATGCCCTGAATCTCATGCCCTGAAACTGCTGCTCTGAATATCATGCGCTAAATCTCATGACCTTAAACTCAAGCCGTGAATATCCTGCCCTGAAACTGCTGCCCTGAATCTCCTGCCTTGAAACTCATGCCCTGAATCTCATGCCCTGAAAGTCTTGCACTGAAACACCTGCCCTAAAACACATGCCCTGAATGTCATGCCCTGAAATTCCTGCCCTGAAACTCATGCCCTGAATTTCATGCCCTGAAACTCTTGCACTGAAACACCTACCCTAAAACTCATGCCCTGAATCTCATGCCCTGAATTTCCTGCCCTGAAACTCATGCCCTGAATCTCATGCCCTGAAAGTCCTGCACTGAAACTCCTGTCATGAAACTCTTGCCCTGAATCTCATGCCCTGAAACTCCTGCCATGAAACTACCGCCCTGAAACTGCTGCCCTGAATCTCAAGCCCTGAAACCACAGACCTGAAACTCATGCCCTGAAACTCATGTCCTGAATCTCATGCCCTGAAACTCTTGCACTGAAACACCTACCCTAAAACTCATGCCCTGAATCTCATGCCCTGAATTTCCTGCCCTGAAACTCATGCCCTGAATCTCATGCCCTGAAATTCCTGCACTGAAACTCCTGTCATGAAACTCTTGCCCTGAATCTCATGCCCAGAAACTCCTGCCATGAAACTACCGCCCTGAAACTGCTGCCCTGAATCTCAAGCCCTGAAACCACAGACCTGAAACTCATGCCCTGAAACTCATGTCCTGAATCTCATGCCCTGAAACTCATGCCCTGAATCTCATGCCGTGAAACTCCTGCCCTCAAACTCATGCACTGAAACTCATGCCCTGAATCTCCTGTCCTGAAACTCTTGCACTGAATCTCATGCATTGAAACCCCTGCCCTCAAACTCCTGCACTGAAACTCATGCCCTGAATCTCCCGTCCTGAAACTCATGCCCTGAATCTCATGCCCTGAATCTCATGCCCTGAATTTCCTGCCCTGAAACTCATGCACTGAAAGACATGCCCTGAAACTCTTGCACTGAAACTCTTGCACTGAAACACCTGCCCTGAATCTCCTGCCCTGAATCTCCTGCCCTGAAACTGCTGCCCTGAATCTCAAGCCCTGAAAACAGAGATTGAAACCCATGCCCTGAAACTCATGCCCTGAATCTCATGCCGTGAAACTCCTGTCCTCAAACTCATGCACTGAAACTCATGCTCTGAATCTCCTGCCCTGAAACTCCTGCACTGAAACACGTGCCCTAAAACACCTGCCTTGAAATTCAAACCCCGAATCTCATGCACTGAATCTCCTGCCCTGAATCTCCTGCCCTGAAACTCATGCCCAGAATCTCATGCCCTGAAACACTTGCACTGAAACACCTACCCTAAAACTCATGCCCTGAATCTCATGCCCTGAAATTCCGGCCCTGAAACTCATGCCCTGAATCTCATGCCCAGAAACTCCTGCACTGAAACTCCTGCCATGAAAATCTTGCCCTCAATCTCATGCCCTGAAACTCCTGCCATGAAACTCCTGCCCTGAAACTGCTGCCCTGAATCTCAAGCCCTGAAACCACAGACCTGAAACTCATGCCCTGAAACTCATGTCCTGAATCTCATGCCCTGAAACTCATGCCCTGAATCTCCTGTCCTGAATCTCATGCACTGAATCTCATGCCCCGAAATTCATGCACTGAAACTCATCCCCTGAATCTCATGCCCTGAAACTGCTGCTTTGAAACTGCTGCCCTGAATCTCAAGCCCTGAAACCACAGACCTGAAACTCATGCCCTGAGACTCATGTCCAAAATCTCATGCCATGAAACTCATGTCCTGAATCTCATGCCGTGAAACTCCTGCCCTCAAACTCATGCCCTGAAACTCATGCCCTGAATCTCATGCCCTGAATCTCATGCCCTGAAATTCATGCACTGAAACTCATCCCCTGAATGTCATGCTCTGAAACTCAAGCCCAGATTCTCCTGCCCTGAAACTCATGCCCTGAAACTCATGCCCTGAATCTCATGCCCTGAAACTGCTGCTCTGAATATCATGCGCTAAATCTCATGACCTTAAACTCAAGCCGTGAATCTCCTGCCCTGAAACTGCTGCCCTGAATCTCAAGCCCTGAAACCACAGACCTGAAACCCATGCCCTGAAACTCGTCCTGAATCTCATGCCCTGAAACTCATGCCCTGAAACTCATGCCCTGAATCTCATGCCGTGAAACTCCTGCCCTCAAACTCATGCACTGAAACACATGCTCTGAATCTCCTGCGCTGAAAGTCCTGCACTGAAACACGTGCCCTAAAATACCTGCCTTGAAACTCAAGCCCCGAATCTCATGCCCTGAATCTCCTGCCCTGAATCTCCTGCCTTGAAACTCATGCCCTGAATCTCATGCCCTCAAACTCTTGCACTGAAACACCTGCCCTAAAACACATGCCCTGAAACTCATGCCCTGAATATCATACCCCGAAACTCCTGCCCTGAATCACCTGCCCTGAAACTCATGCCCTGAATCTCAAGCCCTGAAACTGCTGCGCTGAAACTGCTGCGCTGAATCTCAAGCCCGGAAACCTCAGACCTGAAACTCATGCCCTGAAACTCATGTCCTGAATCTCATGCCCTGAAACTCCTGCCCTCAAACTCATCTCCTGAATCTCATGCCCTGAAAATCATGCCCTGAATCTCATGCCGTGAAACCCTGCCGTCAAACACATGCACTGAAACTCATGCCCTGAATCTCCTGTACTGATTCTCATGCCCTGAAACTCATGTCCAGAATCTCATGCCCTGAAACTCCTGCCCTCAAACTCATGCACGGAAACTCATGTCCTGAATCTCATGCCTTCAAACTCCTGTCCTGAATCACATGCCCTGAAAATCATGCCCTGAAACTACTGCACTGAAACTCATGTCCTGAACCTCATACCCTGAAACTGCTGCCCTGAATATCATGCCATGAATCTCATATCCTGAAACTCATGTCCTGAATTACATGCCCTGAAACTCCTTCACTGAAACTCATGCCCTGAAACTCATGCCATGAATCTCATGCCCTGAAACTTCTGCCCTGAAACTCATGCACTGAATCTCATGCGCTAAATCTCATGACCTCAAACTCAAACCGTGAATCTCCTGCCCTGAAACTCATGCCCTGAATCTCAAGCTCTGAAACCCCTGCCCTGAAACTCATGCACTGAAAGACATGCCCTGAAACTCTTGCACTGAAACTCTTGCACTGAAACACCTGCCCTGAATCTCCTGCCCTGAATCTCCTGCCCTGAAACTGCTGCCCTGAATCTCAAGCCCTGAAACCAGAGATTGAAACCCATGCCCTGAAACTCATGCCCTGAATCTCATGCCGTGAAACTCCTGTCCTCAAACTCATGCACTGAAACTCATGCTCTGAATCTCCTGCCCTGAAACTCCTGCACTGAAACACGTGCCCTAAAACACCTGCCTTGAAATTCAAACCCCGAATCTCATGCACTGAATCTCCTGTCCTGAATCTCCTGCCCTAAAACTCATGCCCAGAATCTCATGCCCTGAAACTCTTGCACTGAAACACCTACCCTAAAACTCATGCCCTGAATCTCATGCCCTGAAATTCCGGCCCTGAAACTCATGCCATGAAAATCTTGCCCTGAATCTCATGCCCTGAAACTCCTGCCATGAAACTCCTGCCCTGAAACTGCTGCCCTCAATCTCAAGCCCTGAAACCACAGACCTGAAACTCATGCCCTGAAACTCATGTCCTGAATCTCATGCCCTGAAACTCATGCCCTGAATCTCCTGTCCTGAATCTCATGCACTGAATCTCATGCCCCGAAATTCATGCACTGAAACTCATCCCCTGAATCTCATGCCCTGAAACTGCTGCTTTGAAACTGCTGCCCTGAATCTCAAGCCCTGAAACCACAGACCTGAAACTCATGCCCTGAGACTCATGTCCAAAATCTCATGCCATGAAACTCATGCCCTGAATCTCATGCCGTGAAACTCCTGCCCTCAAACTCATGCCCTGAAACTCATGCCCTGAATCTCATGCCCTGAATCTCATGCCCTGAAATTCATGCACTGAAACTCATCCCCTGAATGTCATGCTCTGAAACTCAAGCCCAGATTCTCCTGCCCTGAAACTCATGCACTGAAACTCATGCCCTGAATCTCATGCCCTGAAACTGCTGCTCTGAATATCATGCGCTAAATCTCATGACCTTAAACTCAAGCCGTGAATCTCCTTCCCTGAAACTGCTGCCCTGAATCTCAAGCCCTGAAACCACAGACCTGAAACCCATGCCCTGAAACTCGTCCTGAATCTCATGCCCTGAAACTCATGCCCTGAAACTCATGCCCTGAATCTCATGCCGTGAAACTCCTGCCCTCAAACTCATGCACTGAAACACATGCTCTGAATCTCCTGCGCTGAAAGTCCTGCACTGAAACACGTGCCCTAAAATACCTGCCTTGAAACTCAAGCCCCGAATCTCATGCCCTGAATCTCCTGCCCTGAATCTCCTGCCTTGAAACTCATGCCCTGAATCTCATGCCCTCAAACTCTTGCACTGAAACACCTGCCCTAAAACACATGCCCTGAATGTCATGCCCTGAAATTCCTGCCCTGAAACTCATGCCCTGAATCTCATGCCCTGAAACTCTTGCACTGAAACACCTACCCTAAAACTCATGCCCTGAATCTCATGCCCTGAATTTCCTGCCCTGAAACTCATGCCCTGAATCTCATGCCCTGAAAGTCCTGCACTGAAACTCCTGTCATGAAACTCTTGCCCTGAATCTCATGCCCTGAAACTCCTGCCATGAAACTACCGCCCTGAAACTGCTGCCCTGAATCTCAAGCTATGAAACCACAGACCTGAAACTCATGCCCTGAAACTCATGTCCTGAATCTCATGCCCTGAAACTCATGCCCTGAATCTCATGCCGTGAAACTCCTGCCCTCAAACTCATGCACTGAAACTCATGCCCTGAATCTCCTGTCCTGAAACTCTTGCACTGAATCTCATGCCTTGAAACCCCTGCCCTCAAACTCCTGCACTGAAACTCATGCCCTGAATCTCCCGTCCTGAAAGTCATGCCCTGAATCTCATGCCCTGAATCTCATGCCCTGAATTTCCTGCCCTGAAACTCATGCCCTGAATCTCATGCCCTGAAAGTCCTGCACTGAAACTCCTGTCATGAAACTCTTGCCCTGAATCTCATGCCCTGATTCTCCTGCCCTGAAACTCATGCCCTGAATGTCATACCCTGAAACTCCTACCCTGAATCACCTGCCCTGAAACTCATGCCCTGAATCTCATGCCCTGAAACTGCTGCTCTGAAACTGCTGCGCTGAATCTCAAGCCCGGAAACCACAGACCTGAAACTCATGCCCTGAAAATCATGTCCTGAATCTCATGCCCTGAAACTCCTGCCCTCAAACTCATGCCCTGAATCTCATGCCCTGGAACTCATGCCGTGAATCTCATGCCGTGAAACCCCTGCCGTCAAACTCATGCACTGAAACTCATGCCCTGAATCTCCTGTCCTGAAACTCATGCCCTGAATCTCATGCCCTGAAATTCATGCACTGAAACTCATCCCCTGAATGTCATGCTCTGAAACTCAAGTCCTGATTCTCCTGCCCTGAAACTCACGCCCTGAATCTCATACACTGAAACTCCTGCCCTGAAATTCATGCCCTGAATCTCTTGCCCTGAAACTCCTGCCATGAAACTCCTGCCCTGAAACTGCTGCCCTGAATCTCAAGCCCTGAAACCACAGACCTGAAACTCATCCCCTGAAACTCATGCCCTGAATCTCATGCCCTGAAACTCATGCCCTGAATCTCATGCCGTGAAACTCCTGCCCTCAAACTCATGCACTTAAACTCATGCCCTGAATCTCCTGTCCTGAAACTCTTGCCCTGCATCTCATGCCGTGAAACCCCTGCCCTCAAACTCATGCACTGAAACTCATGCCCTGAATCTCCTGTCCTGAAACTCATGCCCTGAATCTCATGCCCTGAATCTCATGCCCTGAAATTCATGCACTGAAACTCATCCCCTGAATGTCATGCTCTGAAACTCAAGCCCTGATTCTCATGCCCTGAAACTCATGCCCTGAATATCATACCCCGAAACTCCTGCCCTGAATCACCTGCCCTGAAACTCATGCCCTGAATCTCAAGCCCTGAAACTGCTGCGCTGAAACTGCTGCGCTGAATCTCAAGCCCGGAAACCACAGACCTGAAACTCATGCCCTGAAACTCATGTCCTGAATCTCATGCCCTGAAACTCCTGCCCTCAAACTCATCTCCTGAATCTCATGCCCTGAAAATCATGCCCTGAATCTCATGCCGTGAAACCCTGCCGTCAAACACATGCACTGAAACTCATGCCCTGAATCTCCTGTACTGATTCTCATGCCCTGAAACTCATGTCCAGAATCTCATGCCCTGAAACTCCTGCCCTCAAACTCATGCACGGAAACTCATGTCCTGAATCTCATGCCTTCAAACTCCTGTCCTGAATCACATGCCCTGAAAATCATGCCCTGAAACTACTGCACTGAAACTCATGTCCTGAACCTCATACCCTGAAACTGCTGCCCTGAATATCATGCCATGAATCTCATATCCTGAAACTCATGTCCTGAATTACATGCCCTGAAACTCCTTCACTGAAACTCATGCCCTGAAACTCATGCCATGAATCTCATGCCCTGAAACTTCTGCCCTGAAACTCATGCACTGAATCTCATGCGCTAAATCTCATGACCTCAAACTCAAACCGTGAATCTCCTGCCCTGAAACTCATGCCCTGAATCTCAAGCTCTGAAACCCCTGCCCTGAAACTCATGCACTGAAAGACATGCCCTGAAACTCTTGCACTGAAACTCTTGCACTGAAACACCTGCCCTGAATCTCCTGCCCTGAATCTCCTGCCCTGAAACTGCTGCCCTGAATCTCAAGCCCTGAAAACAGAGATTGAAACCCATGCCCTGAAACTCATGCCCTGAATCTCATGCCGTGAAATTCCTGTCCTCAAACTCATGCACTGAAACTCATGCTCTGAATCTCCTGCCCTGAAACTCCTGCACTGAAACACGTGCCCTAAAACACCTGCCTTGAAATTCAAACCCCGAATCTCATGCACTGAATCTCCTGCCCTGAATCTCCTGCCCTGAAACTCATGCCCAGAATCTCACGCCCTGAAACTCTTGCACTGAAACACCTACCCTAAAACTCATGCCCTGAATCTCATGCCCTGAAATTCCGGCCCTGAAACTCATGCCCTGAATCTCATGCCCTGAAACTCCTGCACTGAAACTCCTGCCATGAAAATCTTGCCCTCAATCTCATGCCCTGAAACTCCTGCCATGAAACTCCTGCCCTGAAACTGCTGCCCTGAATCTCAAGCCCTGAAACCACAGACCTGAAACTCATGCCCTGAAACTCATGTCCTGAATCTCATGCCCTGAAACTCATGCCCTGAATCTCCTGTCCTGAATCTCATGCACTGAATCTCATGCCCCGAAATTCATGCACTGAAACTCATCCCCTGAATCTCATGCCCTGAAACTGCTGCTTTGAAACTGCTGCCCTGAATCTCAAGCCCTGAAACCACAGACCTGAAACTCATGCCCTGAAACTCATGTCCAAAATCTCATGCCATGAAACTCATGCCCTGAATCTCATGCCGTGAAACTCCTGCCCTCAAACTCATGCCCTGAAACTCATGCCCTGAATCTCCTGTCCTGAAACTCATGCCCTGAATCTCATGCCCTGAAATTCATGCACTGAAACTCATCCCCTGAATGTCATGCTCTGAAACTCAAGCCCAGATTCTCCTGCCCTGAAACTCATGCCCTGAAACTCATGCCCTGAATCTCATGCCCTGAAACTGCTGCTCTGAATATCATGCGCTAAATCTCATGACCTTAAACTCAAGCCGTGAATCTCCTGCCCTGAAACTGCTGCCCTGAATCTCACGCCCTGAAACCACAGACCTGAAACCCATGCCCTGAAACTCGTCCTGAATCTCATGCCCTGAAACTCATGCCCTGAAACTCATGCCCTGAATCTCATGCCGTGAAACTCCTGCCCTCAAACTCATGCACTGAAACACATGCTCTGAATCTCCTGCGCTGAAAGTCCTGCACTGAAACACGTGCCCTAAAATACCTGCCTTGAAACTCAAGCCCCGAATCTCATGCCCTGAATCTCCTGCCCTGAAACTCATGCCCAGAATCTCATGCCCTGAAACTCTTGCACTGAAACACCTACCCTAAAACTCATGCCCTGAATCTCATGCCCTGAAATTCCGGCCCTGAAACTCATGCCCTGAATCTCATGCCCTGAAACTCCTGCACTGAAACTCCTGCCATGAAAATCTTGCCCTGAATCTCATGCCCTGAAACTCCTGCCATGAAACTCCTGCCCTGAAACTGCTGCCCTGAATCTCAAGCCCTGAAACCACAGACCTGAAACTCATGCCCTGAAACTCATGTCCTGAATCTCATGCCCTGAAACTCATGCCCTGAATCTCCTGTCCTGAATCTCATGCACTGAATCTCATGCCCCGAAATTCATGCACTGAAACTCATCCCCTGAATCTCATGCCCTGAAACTGCTGCTTTGAAACTGCTGCCCTGAATCTCAAGCCCTGAAACCACAGACCTGAAACTCATGCCCTGAAACTCATGTCCAAAATCTCATGCCATGAAACTCATGCCCTGAATCTCATGCCGTGAAACTCCTGCCCTGAATCTCCTGTCCTGAAACTCATGCCCTGAATCTCATGCCCTAAATCTCATGCCCTGAAATTCATGCACTGAAACTCATCCCCTGAATGTCATGCTCTGAAACTCAAGCCCAGATTCTCCTGCCCTGAAACTCATGCCCTGAAACTCATGCCCTGAATCTCATGCCCTGAAACTGCTGCTCTGAATATCATGCGCTAAATCTCATGACCTTAAACTCAAGCCGTGAATATCCTGCCCTGAAACTGCTGCCCTGAATCTCCTGCCTTGAAACTCATGCCCTGAATCTCATGCCCTCAAACTCTTGCACTGAAACACCTGCCCTAAAACACATGCCCTGAATGTCATGCCCTGAAATTCCTGCCCTGAAACTCATGCCCTGAATTTCATGCCCTGAAACTCTTGCACTGAAACACCTACCCTAAAACTCATGCCCTGAATCTCATGCCCTGAATTTCCTGCCCTGAAACTCATGCCCTGAATCTCATGCCCTGAAAGTCCTGCACTGAAACTCCTGTCATGAAACTCTTGCCCTGAATCTCATGCCCTGAAACTCCTGCCATGAAACTACCGCCCTGAAACTGCTGCCCTGAATCTCAAGCCCTGAAACCACAGACCTGAAACTCATGCCCTGAAACTCATGTCCTGAATCTCATGCCCTGAAACTCTTGCACTGAAACACCTACCCTAAAACTCATGCCCTGAATCTCATGCCCTGAATTTCCTGCCCTGAAACTCATGCCCTGAATCTCATGCCCTGAAATTCCTGCACTGAAACTCCTGTCATGAAACTCTTGCCCTGAATCTCATGCCCAGAAACTCCTGCCATGAAACTACCGCCCTGAAACTGCTGCCCTGAATCTCAAGCCCTGAAACCACAGACCTGAAACTCATGCCCTGAAACTCATGTCCTGAATCTCATGCCCTGAAACTCATGCCCTGAATCTCATGCCGTGAAACTCCTGCCCTCAAACTCATGCACTGAAACTCATGCCCTGAATCTCCTGTCCTGAAACTCTTGCACTGAATCTCATGCATTGAAACCCCTGCCCTCAAACTCCTGCACTGAAACTCATGCCCTGAATCTCCCGTCCTGAAACTCATGCCCTGAATCTCATGCCCTGAATCTCATGCCCTGAATTTCCTGCCCTGAAACTCATGCCCTGAATCTCATGCCCTGAAAGTCCTGCACTGAAACTCCTGTCATGAAACTCTTGCCCTGAATCTCATGCCCTGATTCTCCTGCCCTGAAACTCATGCCCTGAATGTCATACCCTGAAACTCCTACCCTGAATCACCTGCCCTGAAACTCATGCCCTGAATCTCATGCCCTGAAACTGCTGCTCTGAAACTGCTGCGCTGAATCTCCAGGCCCGGAAACCACAGAACTGAAACTCATGCCCTAAAACTCATGTCCTGAATCTCATGCCCTGAAACTCCTGCCCTCAAACTCATGCCCTGAATCTCATGCCCTGAAACTCATGCCGTGAATCTCATGCCGTGAAACCCCTGCACTCAAACTCATGCACTGAAACTCATGCCCTGAATCTCCTGTCCTGAAACTCATGCCCTGAATCTCATGCCCTGAAATTCATGCACTGAAACTCATCCCCTGAATGTCATGCTCTGAAACTCAAGCCCTGATTCTCCTGCCCTGAAACTCACGCCCTGAATCTCATACACTGAAACTCCTGCCCTGAATCTCTTGCCCTGAAACTCCTGCCATGAAACTCCTGCCATGAAACTGCTGCCCTGAATCTCAAGCCCTGAAACCACAGACCTGAAACTCATCCCCTGAAACTCATGTCCTGAATCTCATGCCCTGAAACTCATGCCCTGAATCTCATGCCGTGAAACTCCTGCCCTCAAACTCATGCACTTAAACTCATGCCCTGAATCTCCTGTCCTGAAACTCTTGCCCTGCATCTCATGCCGTGAAACCCCTGCCCTCAAACTCATGCACTGAAACTCATGCCCTGAATCTCCTGTCCTGAAACTCATGCCCTGAATCTCATGCCCTGAATCTCATGCCCTGAAATTCATGCACTGAAACTCATCCCCTGAATGTCATGCTCTGAAACTCAAGCCCTGATTCTCATGCCCTGAAACTCATGCCCTGAATATCATACCCCGAAACTCCTGCCCTGAATCTCCTGCCCTGAAACTGCTGCCCTGAATCTCAAGCCCTGAAACCACAGACCTGAAACCCATGCCCTGAAACTCGTCCTGAATCTCATGCCCTGAAACTCATGCCCTGAAACTCATGCCCTGAATCTCATGCCGTGAAACTCCTGCCCTCAAATTCATGCACTGAAACACATGCTCTGAATCTCCTGCACTGAAAGTCCTGCACTGAAACACGTGCCCTAAAATACCTGCCTTGAAACTCAAGCCCCGAATCTCATGCCCTGAATCTCCTGCCCTGAATCTCCTGCCTTGAAACTCATGCCCTGAATCTCATGCCCTCAAACTCTTGCACTGAAACACCTGCCCTAAAACACATGCCCTGAATGTCATGCCCTGAAATTCCTGCCCTGAAACTCATGCCCTGAATCTCATGCCCTGAAACGCTTGCACTGAAACACCTACCCTAAAACTCATGCCCTGAATCTCATGCCCTGAATTTCCTGCCCTGAAACTCATGCCCTGAATCTCATGCCCTGAAACTCCTGCCATGAAACTACAGCCCTGAAACTGCTGCCCTGAATCTCAAGCCCTGAAACCACAGACCTGAAACTCATGCCCTGAAACTCATGTCCTGAATCTCATGCCCTGAAACTCTTGCACTGAAACACCTACCCTAAAACTCATGCCCTGAATCTCATGCCCTGAATTTCCTGCCCTGAAACTTATGCCCTGAATCTCATGCCCTGAAAGTCCTGCACTGAAACTCCTGTCATGAAACTCTTGCCCTGAATCTCATGCCCAGAAACTCCTGCCATGAAACTACCGCCCTGAAACTGCTGCCCTGAATCTCAAGCCCTGAAACCACAGACCTGAAACTCATGCCCTGAAACTCATGTCCTGAATCTCATGCCCTGAAACTCATGCCCTGAATCTCATGCCGTGAAACTCCTGCCCTCAAACTCATGCACTGAAACTCATGCCCTGAATCTCCTGTCCTGAAACTCTTGCACTGAATCTCATGCATTGAAACCCCTGCCCTCAAACTCCTGCACTGAAACTCATGCCCTGAATCTCCCGTCCTGAAACTCATGCCCTGAATCTCATGCCCTGAATCTCATGCCCTGAATTTCCTGCCCTGAAACTCATGCCCTGAATCTCATGCCCTGAAAGTCCTGCACTGAAACTCCTGTCATGAAACTCTTGCCCTGAATCTCATGCCCTGATTCTCCAGCGCTGAAACTCATGCCCTGAATGTCATACCCTGCAACTCCTACCCTGAATCACCAGCCCTGAAACTCATGCCCTGAATCTCATGCCCTGAAACTGCTGCGCTGAATCTCCAGGCCCGGAAACCACAGACCTGAAACTCATGCCCTGAAACTCATGTCCTGAATCTCATGCCCTGAAACTCCTGCCCTCGAACTCATGCCCTGAATCTCATGCCCTGAAACTCATGCCGTGAATCTCATGCCGTGAAACCCCTGCCCTCAAACTCATGCACTGAAACTCATGCCCTGAATCTCCTGTCCTGAAACTCATGCCCTGAATCTCATGCCCTGAAATTCATGCACTGAAACTCATCCCCTGAATGTCATGCTCTGAAACTCAAGCCCTGATTCTCCTGCCCTGAAACTCACGCCCTGAATATCATACACTGAAACTCCTGCCCTGAATCTCTTGCCCTGAAACTCCTGCCATGAAACTCCTGCCCTGAAACTGCTGCCCTGAATCTCAAGCCCTGAAACCACAGACCTGAAACTCATCCCCTGAAACTCATGTCCTGAATCTCATGCCCTGAAACTCATGCCCTGAATCTCATGCCGTGAAACTCCTGCCCTCAAACTCATGCACTTAAACTCATGCCCTGAATCTCCTGTCCTGAAACTCTTGCCCTGCATCTCATGCACTGAAACCCCTGCCCTCAAACTCATGCACTGAAACTCATGCCCTGAATCTCCTGTCCTGAAACTCATGCCCTGAATCTCATGCCCTGAATCTCATGCCATGAAATTCATGCACTGAAACTCATCCCCTGAATGTCATGCTCTGAAACTCAAGCCCTGATTCTCATGCCCTGAAACTCATGCCCTGAATATCATACCCCGAAACTCCTGCCCTGAATCACCTGCCCTGAAACTCATGCCCTGAATCTCAAGCCCTGAAACTGCTGCGCTGAAACTGCTGCGCTGAATCTCAAGCCCGGAAACCACAGACCTGAAACTCATGCCCTGAAACTCATGTCCTGAATCTCATGCCCTGAAACTCCTGCCCTCAAACTCATCTCCTGAATCTCATGCCCTGAAAATCATGCCCTGAATCTCATGCCGTGAAACCCTGCCGTCAAACACATGCACTGAAACTCATGCCCTGAATCTCCTGTACTGATTCTCATGCCCTGGACCTCATGTCCAGAATCTCATGCCCTGAAACTCCTGCCCTTAAACTCATGCACGGAAACTCATGTCCTGAATCTCATGCCTTCAAACTCCTGTCCTGAATCACATGCCCTGAAAATCATGCCCTGAAACTACTGCACTGAAACTCATGTCCTGAACCTCATACCCTGAAACTGCTGCCCTGAATATCATGCCATGAATCTCATATCCTGAAACTCATGTCCTGAATTACATGCCCTGAAACTCCTTCACTGAAACTCATGCCCTGAAACTCATGCCATGAATCTCATGCCCTGAAACTTCTGCCCTGAAACTCATGCACTGAATCTCATGCGCTAAATCTCATGACCTCAAACTCATACCGTGAATCTCCTGCCTTGAAACTCATGCCCTGAATCTCAAGCTCTGAAACCCCTGCCCTGAAACTCTTGCACTGAAACACCTGCCCTGAATCTCCTGCCCTGAATCACCTGCCCTGAAACTGCTGCCCTGAATCTCACGCCCTGAAACCAGAGATTGAAACCCATGCCCTGAAACTCACGCCCTGAATCTCATGCCGTGAAACTCCTGTCCTCAAACTCATGCACTGAAACTCATGCTCTGAATCTCCTGCCCTGAAACTCCTGCACTGAAACACGTGCCCTAAAACACCTGCCTTGAAATTCAAACCCCGAATCTCATGCACTGAATCTCCTGCCCTGAATCTCCTGCCCTGAAACTCATGCCCAGAATCTCACGCCCTGAAACTCTTGCACTGAAACACCTACCCTAAAACTCATGCCCTGAATCTCATGCCCTGAAATTCCGGCCCTGAAACTCATGCCCTGAATCTCATGCCCTGAAACTCCTGCACTGAAACTCCTGCCATGAAAATCTTGCCCTGAATCTCATGCCCTGAAACTCCTGCCATGAAACTCCTGCCCTGAAACTGCTGCCCTGAATCTCAAGCCCTGAAACCACAGACCTGAAACTCATGCCCTGAAACTCATGTCCTGAATCTCATGCCCTGAAACTCATGCCCTGAATCTCCTGTCCTGAATCTCATGCACTGAATCTCATGCCCCGAAATTCATGCACTGAAACTCATCCCCTGAATCTCATGCCCTGAAACTGCTGCTTTGAAACTGCTGCCCTGAATCTCAAGCCCTGAAACCACAGACCTGAAACTCATGCCCTGAAACTCATGTCCAAAATCTCATGCCATGAAACTCATGCCCTGAATCTCATGCCGTGAAACTCCTGCCCTCAAACTCATGCCCTGAAACTCATGCCCTGAATCTCCTGTCCTGAAACTCATGCCCTGAATCTCATGCCCTGAATCTCATGCCCTGAATCTCATGCCCTGAAATTCATGCACTGAAACTCATCCCCTGAATGTCATGCTCTGAAACTCAAGCCCAGATTCTCCTGCCCTGAAACTCATGCCCTGAAACTCATGCCCTGAATCTCATGCCCTGAAACTGCTGCTCTGAATATCATGCGCTAAATCTCATGACCTTAAACTCAAGCCGTGAATCTCCTGCCCTGAAACTGCTGCCCTGAATCTCAAGCCCTGAAACCACAGACCTGAAACCCATGCCCTGAAACTCGTCCTGAATCTCATGCCCTGAAACTCATGCCCTGAAACTCATGCCCTGAATCTCATGCCGTGAAACTCCTGCCCTCAAACTCATGCACTGAAACACATGCTCTGAATCTCCTGCGCTGAAAGTCCTGCACTGAAACACGTGCCCTAAAATACCTGCCTTGAAAGTCAAGCCCCGAATCTCATGCCCTGAATCTCCTGCCCTGAATCTCCTGCCCTGAAACTCATGCCCAGAATCTCATGCCCTGAAACTCTTGCACTGAAACACCTACCCTAAAACTGATGCCCTGAATCTCATGCCCTGAAATTCCGGCCCTGAAACTCATGCCCTGAATCTCATGCCCTGAAACTCCTGCACTGAAACTCCTGCCATGAAAATCTTGCCCTGAATCTCATGCCCTGAAACTCCTGCCATGAAACTCCTGCCCTGAAACTGCTGCCCTGAATCTCAAGCCCTGAAACCACAGACCTGAAATTCCTGCCCTGAAACTCATGCCCTGAATCTCATGCCCTGAAACTCTTGCACTGAAACACCTACCCTAAAACTCATGCTTGAATCTCATGCCCTGAATTTCCTGCCCTGAAACTCATACCCTGAATCCCATGCCCTGAAAGTCCTGCACTGAAACTCCTGTCATGAAACTCTTGCCCTGAATCTCATGCCCTGAAACTCCTGCCATGAAACTACCGCCCTGAAACTGCTGCCCTGAATCTCAAGCCCTGAAACCACCGACCTGAAACTCATGCCCTGAAACTCATGTCCTGAATCTCATGCCCTGAAACTCTTGCACTGAAACACCTACCCTAAAACTCATGCCCTGAATCTCATGCCCTGAATTTCCTGCCCTGAAACTCATGCCCTGAATCTCATGCCCTGAAAGTCCTGCACTGAAACTCCTGTCATGAAACTCTTGCCCTGAATCTCATGCCCAGAAACTCATGCCATGAAACTACCGCCCTGAAACTGCTGCCCTGAATCTCAAGCCCTGAAACCACAGACCTGAAACTCATGCCCTGAAACTCAAGTCCTGAATCTCATGCCCTGAAACTCATGCCCTGAATCTCATGCCGTGAAACTCCTGCCCTCAAACTCATGCACTGAAACTCATGCCCTGAATCTCCTGTCCTGAAACTCTTGCACTGAATCTCATGCATTAAAACACCTGCCCTCAAACTCCTGCACTGAAACTCATGCCCTGAATCTCCCGTCCTGAAACTCATGCCCTGAATCTCATGCCCTGAATCTCATGCCCTGAATTTCCTGCCCTGAAACTCATGCCCTGAATCTCATGCCCTGAAAGTCCTGCACTGAAACTCCTGTCATGAAACTCTTGCCCTGAATCTCATGCCCTGATTCTCCTGCCCTGAAACTCATGCCCTGAATGTCATACCCTGAAACTCCTACCCTGAATCACCTGCCCTGAAACTCATGCCCTGAATCTCATGCCCTGAAACTGCTGCCCTGAATCTCACGCCCTGAAACCAGAGATTGAAACCCATGCCCTGAAACTCACGCCCTGAATCTCATGCCGTGAAACTCCTGTCCTCAAACTCATGCACTGAAACTCATGCTCTGAATCTCCTGCCCTGAAACTCCTGCACTGAAACACGTGCCCTAAAACACCTGCCTTGAAATTCAAACCCCGAATCTCATGCACTGAATCTCCTGCCCTGAATCTCCTGCCCTGAAACTCATGCCCAGAATCTCACGCCCTGAAACTCTTGCACTGAAACACCTACCCTAAAACTCATGCCCTGAAATTCCGGCCCTGAAACTCATGCCCTGAATCTCATGCCCTGAAACTCCTGCACTGAAACTCCTGCCATGAAAATCTTGCCCTGAATCTCATGCCCTGAAACTCCTGCCATGAAACTCCTGCCCTGAAACTGCTGCCCTGAATCTCAAGCCCTGAAACCACAGACCTGAAACTCATGCCCTGAAACTCATGTCCTGAATCTCATGCCCTGAAACTCATGCCCTGAATCTCCTGTCCTGAATCTCATGCACTGAATCTCATGCCCCGAAATTCATGCACTGAAACTCATCCCCTGAATCTCATGCCCTGAAACTGCTGCTTTGAAACTGCTGCCCTGAATCTCAAGCCCTGAAACCACAGACCTGAAACTCATGCCCTGAAACTCATGTCCAAAATCTCATGCCATGAAACTCATGCCCTGAATCTCATGCCGTGAAACTCCTGCCCTCAAACTCATGCCCTGAAACTCATGCCCTGAATCTCCTGTCCTGAAACTCATGCCCTGAATCTCATGCCCTGAATCTCATGCCCTGAATCTCATGCCCTGAAATTCATGCACTGAAACTCATCCCCTGAATGTCATGCTCTGAAACTCAAGCCCAGATTCTCCTGCCCTGAAACTCATGCCCTGAAACTCATGCCCTGAATCTCATGCCCTGAAACTGCTGCTCTGAATATCATGCTCTAAATCTCATGACCTTAAACTCAAGCCGTGAATCTCCTGCCCTGAAACTGCTGCCCTGAATCTCAAGCCCTGAAACCACAGACCTGAAACCCATGCCCTGAAACTCGTCCTGAATCTCATGCCCTGAAACTCATGCCCTGAAACTCATGCCCTGAATCTCATGCCGTGAAACTCCTGCCCTCAAACTCATGCACTGAAACACATGCTCTGAATCTCCTGCGCTGAAAGTCCTGCACTGAAACACGTGCCCTAAAATACCTGCCTTGAAAGTCAAGCCCCGAATCTCATGCCCTGAATCTCCTGCCCTGAATCTCCTGCCCTGAAACTCATGCCCAGAATCTCATGCCCTGAAACTCTTGCACTGAAACACCTACCCTAAAACTGATGCTCTGAATCTCATGCCCTGAAATTCCGGCCCTGAAACTCATGCCCTGAATCTCATGCCCTGAAACTCCTGCACTGAAACTCCTGCCATGAAAATCTTGCCCTGAATCTCATGCCCTGAAACTCCTGCCATGAAACTCCTGCCCTGAAACTGCTGCCCTGAATCTCAAGCCCTGAAACCACAGACCTGAAATTCCTGCCCTGAAACTCATGCCCTGAATCTCATGCCCTGAAACTCTTGCACTGAAACACCTACCCTAAAACTCATGCTTGAATCTCATGCCCTGAATTTCCTGCCCTGAAACTCATGCCCTGAATCCCATGCCCTGAAAGTCCTGCACTGAAACTCCTGTTATGAAACTCTTGCCCTGAATCTCATGCCCTGAAACTCCTGCCATGAAACTACCGCCCTGAAACTGCTGCCCTGAATCTCAAGCCCTGAAACCACCGACCTGAATCTCCTGCCCTGAAACTCATGTCCTGAATCTCATGCCCTGAAACTCTTGCACTGAAACACCTACCCTAAAACTCATGCCCTGAATCTCATGCCCTGAAAGTCCTGCACTGAAACTCCTGTCATGAAACTCTTGCCCTGAATCTCATGCCCAGAAACTCCTGCCATGAAACTACCGCCCTGAAATTGCTGCCCTGAATCTCAAGCCCTGAAACCACAGACCTGAAACTCATGCCCTGAAACTCAAGTCCTGAATCTCATGCCCTCAAACTCATGCACTGAAACTCATGCCCTGAATCTCCTGTCCTGAAACTCTTGCACTGAATCTCATGCATTAAAACCCCTGCCCTCAAACTCCTGCACTGAAACTCATGCCCTGAATCTCCCGTCCTGAAACTCATGCCCTGAATCTCATGCCCTGAATCTCATGCCCTGAATTTCCTGCCCTGAAACTCATGCCCTGAATCTCATGCCCTGAAAGTCCTGCACTGAAACTGCTGTCATGAAACTCTTGCCCTGAATCTCATGCCCTGATTCTCCTGCCCTGAAACTCATGCCCTGAATGTCATACCCTGAAACTCCTACCCTGAATCACCTGCCCTGAAACTCATGCCCTGAATCTCATGCCCTGAAACTGCTGCGCTGAATCTCCAGGCCCGGAAACCACAGACCTGAATCTCATGCCCTGAAACTCATGTCCTGAATCTCATGCCCTGAAACTCCTGCCCTCAAACTCATGCCCTGAATCTCATGCCCTGAAACTTATGCCGTGAATCTCATGCCGTGAAACCCCTGCCCTCAAACTCATGCACTGAAACTCATGCCCTGAATCTCCTGTCCTGAAACTCATGCCCTGAATCTCATGCCCTGAAATTCATGCACTGAAACTCATCCCCTGAATGTCATGCTCTGAAACTCAAGCCCTGATTCTCCTGCCCTGAAACTCACGCCCTGAATCTCATACACTGAAACTCCTGCCCTGAATCTCTTGCCCTGAAACTCCTGCCATGAAACTCCTGCCCTGAAACTGCTGCCCTGAATCTCAAGCCCTGAAACCACAGACCTGAAACTTATCCCCTGAAACTCATGTCCTGAATCTCATGCCCTGAAACTCATGCCCTGAATCTCATGCCGTGAAACTCCTGCCCTCAAACTCATGCACTTAAACTCATGCCCTGAATCTCCTGTCCTGAAACTCTTGCCCTGCATCTCATGCCGTGAAACCCCTGCCCTCAAACTCATGCACTGAAACTCATGCCCTGAATCTCCTGTCCTGAAACTCATGCCCTGAATCTCATGCCCTGAATCTCATGCCCTGAAATTCATGCACTGAAACTCATCCCCTGAATGTCATGCTCTGAAACTCAAGCCCTGATTCTCATGCCCTGAAACTCATGCCCTGAATATCATACCCCGAAACTCCTGCCCTGAATCACCTGCCCTGAAACTCATGCCCTGAATCTCAAGCCCTGAAACTGCTGCGCTGAAACTGCTGCGCTGAATCTCAAGCCCGGAAACCACAGACCTGAAACTCATGCCCTGAAACTCATGTCCTGAATCTCATGCCCTGAAACTCCTGCCCTCAAACTCATCTCCTGAATCTCATGCCCTGAAAATCATGCCCTGAATCTCATGCCGTGAAACCCTGCCGTCAAACACATGCACTGAAACTCATGCCCTGAATCTCCTGTACTGATTCTCATGCCCTGAAACTCATGTCCAGAATCTCATGCCCTGAAACTTCTGCCCTCAAACTCATGCACGGAAACTCATGTCCTGAATCTCATGCCTTCAAACTCCTGTCCTGAATCACATGCCCTGAAAATCATGCCCTGAAACTACTGCACTGAAACTCATGTCCTGAACCTCATACCCTGAAACTGCTGCCCTGAATATCATGCCATGAATCTCATATCCTGAAACTCATGTCCTGAATTACATGCCCTGAAACTCCTTCACTGAAACTCATGCCCTGAAACCCATGCCATGAATCTCATGCCCTGAAACTTCTGCCCTGAAACTCATGCACTGAATCTCATGCGCTAAATCTCATGACCTCAAACTCAAACCGTGAATCTCCTGCCCTGAAACTCATGCCCTGAATCTCAAGCTCTGAAACCCCTGCCCTGAAACTCATGCACTGAAAGACATGCCCTGAAACTCTTGCACTGAAACTCTTGCACTGAAACACCTGCCCTGAATCTCCTGCCCTGAATCTCCTGCCCTGAAACTGCTGCCCTGAATCTCAAGCCCTGAAACCAGAGATTGATACCCATGCCCTGAAACTCATGCCCTGAATCTCATGCCGTGAAACTCCTGTCCTCAAACTCATGCACTGAAACTCATGCTCTGAATCTCCTGCCCTGAAACTCCTGCACTGAAACACGTGCCCTAAAACACCTGCCTTGAAATTCAAACCCCGAATCTCATGCACTGAATCTCCTGCCCTGAATCTCCTGCCCTGAAACTCATGCCCAGAATCTCATGCCCTGAAACTCTTGCACTGAAACACCTACCCTAAAACTCATGCCCTGAATCTCATGCCCTGAAATTCCGGCCCTGAAACTCATGCCCTGAATCTCATGCCCTGAAACTCCTGCACTGAAACTCCTGCCATGAAAATCTTGCCCTGAATCTCATGCCCTGAAACTCCTGCCATGAAACTCCTGCCCTGGAACTGCTGCCCTGAATCTCAAGCCCTGAAACCACAGACCTGAAACTCATGCCCTGAAACTCATGTCCTGAATCTCATGCCCTGAAACTCATGCCCTGAATCTCCTGTCCTGAATCTCATGCACTGAATCTCATGCCCCGAAATTCAAGCACTGAAACTCATCCCCTGAATCTCATGCCCTGAAACTGCTGCTTTGAAACTGCTGCCCTGAATCTCAAGCCCTGAAACCACAGACCTGAAACTCATGCCCTGAAACTCATGTCCAAAATCTCATGCCATGAAACTCATGCCCTGAATCTCATGCCGTGAAACTCCTGCCCTCAAACTCATGCCCTGAAACTCATGCCCTGAATCTCCTGTCCTGAAACTCATGCCCTGAATCTCATGCCCTGAATCTCATGCCCTGAAATTCATGCACTGAAACTCATCCCCTGAATGTCATGCTCTGAAACTCAAGCCCAGATTCTCCTGCCCTGAAACTCATGCCCTGAAACTCATGCCCTGAATCTCATGCCCTGAAACTGCTGCTCTGAATATCATGCGCTAAATCTCATGACCTTAAACTCAAGCCGTGAATCTCCTGCCCTGAAACTGCTGCCCTGAATCTCAAGCCCTGAAACCACAGACCTGAAACCCATGCCCTGAAACTCGTCCTGAATCTCATGCCCTGAAACTCATGCCCTGAAACTCATGCCCTGAATCTCATGCCGTGAAACTCCTGCCCTCAAACTCATGCACTGAAACACATGCTCTGAATCTCCTGCGCTGAAAGTCCTGCACTGAAACACGTGCCCTAAAATACCTGCCTTGAAAGTCAAGCCCCCGAATCTCATGCCCTGAATCTCCTGCCCTGAATCTCCTGCCCTGAAACTCATGCCCAGAATCTCATGCCCTGAAACTCTTGCACCTGAAACACCTACCCTAAAACTCATGCCCTGAATCTCATGCCCTGAAATTCCGGCCCTGAAACTCATGCCCTGAATCTCATGCCCTGAAACTCCTGCACTGAAACTCCCTGCCATGAAAATCTTGCCCTGAATCTCATGCCCTGAAACTCCTGCCATGAAACTCCTGCCCTGAAACTGCTGCCCCTGAATCTCAAGCCCTGAAACCACAGACCTGAAACTCATGCCCTGAAACTCATGTCCTGAATCTCATGCCCTGAAACTCATGCCCTGAATCTCCTGTCCTGAATCTCATGCACTGAATCTCATGCCCCGAAATTCATGCACTGAAACTCATCCCCTGAATCTCATGCCCTGAAACTGCTGCTTTGAAACTGCTGGTGTTGAATCTCAAGCCCTGAAACCACAGACCTGAAACTCATGCCCTGAAACTCATGTCCAAAATCTCATGCCATGAAACTCATGCCCTGAATCTCATGCCCTGAATCTCATGCCCTGAAATTCATGCACTGAAACTCATCCCCTGAATGGTCATGCTCTGAAACTCAAGCCCAGATTCTCCTGCCCTGAAACTCATGCCCTGAAAACTCATGCCCTGAATCTCATGCCCTGAAACTGCTGCTCTGAATATCATGCGCTAAATCTCATGACCTTAAACTCAAGCCGTGAATCTCCTGCCCTGAAACTGCTGCCCTGAATCTCAAGCCCTGAAACCACAGACCTGAAACCCATGCCCTGAAACTCGTCCTGAATCTCATGCCCTGAAACTCATGCCCTGAAACTCATGCCCTGAATCTCATGCCGTGAAACTCCTGCCCTCAAACTCATGCACTGAAACACATGCTCTGAATCTCCTGCGCTGAAAGTCCTGCACTGAAAACACGTGCCCTAAAATACCTGCCTTGAAAGTCAAGTCCCGAATCTCATGCCCTGAATCTCCTGCCCTGAATCTCCTGCCTTGAAACTCATGCCCTGAATCTCATGCCCTCAAACTCTTGCACTGAAACACCTGCCCTAAAACACATGCCCTGAATGTCATGCCCTGAAATTCCTGCCCTGAAACTCATGCCCTGAATCTCATGCCCTGAAACTCTTGCACTGAAACACCTACCCTAAAACTCATACCCTGAATCTCATGCCCTGAATTTCCTGCCTCCTGAAACTCATGCCCTGAATCTCATGCCCTGAAAGTCCTGCACTGAAACTCCTGTCATGAAACTCTTGCCCTGAATCTCATACCCTGAAACTCCTGCCATGAAACTACCGCCCTGAAACTGCTGCCCTGAATCTCAAGCCCTGAAACCACAGACCTGAAACTCATGCCCTGAAACTCATGTCCTGAATCTCATGCCCTTAAACTCATACCCTGAATCTCATGCCGTGAAACTCCTGCCCTCAAACTCATGCACTGAAACTCATGCCCTGAATCTCCTGTCCTGAAACTCTTGCACTGAATCTCATGCCTTGAAACCCCTGCCCTCAAACTCCTGCACTGAAACTCATGCCCTGAATCTCCCGTCCTGAAAGTCATGCCCTGAATCTCATGCCCTGAATCTCATGCACTGAATTTCCTGCCCTGAAACTCATGCCCTGAATCTCATGCCCTGAAAGTCCTGCACTGAAACTCCTGTCATGAAACTCTTGCCCTGAATCTCATGCCCTGATTCTCCTGCCCTGAAACTCATGCCCTGAATGTCATACCCTGAAAACTCCTACCCTGAATCACCTGCCCTGAAACTCATGCCCTGAATCTCATGCCCTGAAACTGCTGCTCTGAAACTGCTGCGCTGAATCTCAAGCCCGGAAACCACCGACCTGAAACTCATGCCCTGAAACTCATGTCCTGAATCTCATGCCTGAAACTCCTGCCCTCAAACTCATGCCCTGAATCTCATGCCCTGAAACTCATGCCGTGAATCTCATGCCGTGAAACCCCTGCCCTCAAACTCATGCACTGAAACTCATGCCCTGAATCTCCTGTCCTGAAAACTCATGCCTGAATCTCATGCCCTGAAATTCATGCACTGAAACTCATCCCCTGAATGTCATGCTCTGAAACTCAAGTCCTGATTCTCCTGCCCTGAAACTCACGCCCTGAATCTCATACACTGAAACTCCTGCCTGAAACTCATGCCCTGAAATTCATGCCCTGAATCTCTTGCCCTGAAACTCCTGCCATGAAACTCCTGCCCTGAAACTGCTGCCTCTGAATCTCAAGCCCTGAAACCACAGACCTGAAACTCATCCCCTGAAACTCATGCCCTGAATCTCATGCCCTGAAACTCATGCCCTGAATCTCATGCCGTGAAACTCCTGCCCTCAAACTCATGCACTTAAACTCATGCCCTGAATCTCCTGTCCTGAAACTCTTGCCCTGCATCTCATGCCGTGAAACCCCTGCCCTCAAACTCATGCACTGAAACTCATTACCTGAATCTCCTGTCCTGAAACTCATGCCCTGAATCTCATGCCCTGAATCTCATGCCCTGAAATTCATGCACTGAAACTCATCCCCTGAATGTCATGCTCTGAAACTCAAGCCCTGATTCTCATGCCCTGAAACTCATGCCCTGAATATCATACCCCGAAACTCCTGCCCTGAATCACCTGCCCTGAAACTCATGCCCTGAATCTCAAGCCCTGAAACTGCTGCGCTGAAAACTGCTGCGCTGAATCTCAAGCCCGAAACCACAGACCTGAAACTCATGCCCTGAAAACTCATGTCCTGAATCTCATGCCCTAAAACTCCTGCCCTCAAACTCATCTCCTGAATCTCATGCCCTGAAAATCATGCCCTGAATCTCATGCCGTGAAACCCTGCCGTCAAACACATGCACTGAAACTCATGCCCTGAATCTCCTGTACTGATTCTCATGCCCTGAAACTCATGTCCAGAATCTCATGCCCTGAAACTCCTGCCCTCAAACTCATGCACGGAAACTCATGTCCTGAATCTCATGCCTTCAAACTCCTGTCCTGAATCACATGCCCTGAAACTCATGCCCTGAAACTACTGCACTGAAACTCATGTCCTGAACCTCATACCCTGAAACTGCTGCCCTGAATATCATGCCATGAATCTCATATCCTGAAACTCATGTCCTGAATTACATGCCCTGAAACTCCTTCACTGAAACTCATGCCCTGAAACTCATGCCATGAATCTCATGCCCTGAAACTTCTGCCCTGAAACTCATGCACTGAATCTCATGCGCTAAATCTCATGACCTCAAACTCAAACCGTGAATCTCCTGCCCTGAAACTCATGCCCTGAATCTCAAGCTCTGAAACCCCTGCCCTGAAACTCATGCACTGAAAGACATGCCCTGAAACTCTTGCACTGAAACTCTTGCACTGATACACCTGCCCTGAATCTCCTGCCCTGAATCTCCTGCCCTGAAACTGCTGCCCTGAAACTCATGCTCTGAATCTCCTGCCCTGAAACTCCTGCACTGAAATACGTGCCCTAAAACACCTGCCTTGAAACTCAAGCCCCGAATCTCATGCCCTGAATCTCCT